>NW_007729309.1:99540-138083 GCF_000696425.1 Galeopterus variegatus
GAACAATGTAAATACACAGGTAGAAAGAAAAACACCTTCAGGAATTCTGACTCAGGAATCCAGGAATTGTTAAGAGATTACAGACAGTCTTATAAATATGAAACAGCTTACCTGTTAGAGAGGCATAATTACTAAGATAAAACATTTAACAACAATTATATTTCATATGCAATACAGTGTGCCACACTGAGAAATCGTTTCAACTTATTCTATTAAAAAAAACTTTTTGGTGAGAACACCAAATTCGTATTTGTATTTTATTGTGTATAAATTTATCAATATATCTCCAGTCTAGAACTTGCCCCTGAAATCCTGAAATATCTTCAACTGCCTAGTCAAGAATTGAAGAACAGTAAAAAGAAAAAGGAACCTCAAGCCAAATAGCCATGACACAGACATTATGGTGTGAGCTTCTGCTTTTCCTGTAAAATAGGAGTAATGACACCTCTCCTGCAGGATTGTTGTGACCCTAACACTAGCTAATGTACACAAAAGATGTGGAGCAGTCCTATATCCAGACTAAAACCTTTAGCAATTTCCTGGTATTAAGGTGATATAATTTTAAATATCCATGCATAGTTTCTGAAATTTACAAAATAACTTGAAAGGTTTTACAAACAACCATTAGTCTTAAACCTTACAAGCATTGGTTCTTTTGGGGAAAACTTTTACCTATATAGCAAATAGTACATAAATATTCACAATTATTATTAGCATAAGAAAATAAAAGTTAAAAAATAGAAATAGTTCTATTTTTTATGGAATAACTAACTGGAAGCAAAATTCCCCAGGTTTAATCATGTCACTGATCCTCACCACAAACGTAATTAACAAATACCAATGTTTTTCGTGATATACATACTGACTACCCACAGCATTTTCTTCATCACACTGCCATATCAATAGGTTCTTTTTAGGTACTTTGTGACTTTACTGAGAAACATACTTCTAAAATTTGTCTTCTGATACAATCGGTTAATATTCCACAGAAAAATATTTTAAAGAATATTTTATAGCTAAATAAGAAGAATAAGTAAGTATAAGTAGTATAGTAAGAAATTTAGAAAACATTGGATGAACTTAATGATTCAGCTGATTTAGAACAGGAAAGTGAAAAAGGCATTTATAATATTTATGGTTTAGAAATAAGTATTTTTAAAAGCATGAAATAAGTTACCGTAAAGTTGTAAGACACAGATATGATATATGGCTTATATCAGACAAAATCCACATATACCTTCTGATAGTATCTTTTTCATTTAGATTTTTTTTGAAATTAATAAACTTTTCAAATTTTACCAATAAGAAATAAGCATATTGTCTAGTGGCTGAATAAACCATTCATAGGTCAAAGACAAAATAGGCTTAGAGAAAAAATATTATTTCGGTCTTTGGGTGCATATTTGTTAAAGTTTATTTCAATAAGCTTTGTATGTAATTGAGTTTATTAGTTAAATCTTGGAGCATACATTATTAAGGGTCTCAGGAGAAAAGCTTTAAGGGGAATATATGTTCATAATAAGGGTAAAACAAAAGGAACTTTGAAATATGAAGCTCTATGGAAATACAGATGACTTAAATGGCTTTCTAAAAGCTCTCACAGCTAAATTTCCATCTGCTTTCAAAAGGTTAAGATAAGTAGAAAGACACACACTAATTAAGGGCCAGAATAAAGTTACACACTTTGGGGGACATCATGTGTGACTCTGTATGTAACAAAATCAAGGTCATAAGTGTAATGTCTTTCAGTAATTCACTCTCCCAAACTGTTCAGGTACTGCCTGTTCCCCCACCTTTGGGATGCTTCACTCATATTTTTCACTCCCTCCACCTCATCCTGGGTAGAAAGCTCCCTTGCTCCAGAAGAATCTGGCTCAGTACAAAGTTCATGCCAGGTGTGTCTACACACCTGCCATCCAAACTTTGTCAAGTTTCAGTACAGTTCTAATTTGTCAGTATGAAAGTTTCAGGCCCTGCATGTACCTATTGAGCTGGAGTTCAAGCTCCTATTCAGATCTCCGCAGTAGGATCCCTGCTTTATAATTCTTGAGATTCTAATCAGAACTCTTGTCTGCATGCTGTGCTGTGGGCTTCCCTCTTCACTGGAATCCTGTGATCCTATGACTTCTTCAAAGCACACTGATATTTCTAGATGCCAAATTTTTCTAGTTTCTAGCTTCAGAGCTTGAATATTTCTAATGCCACACAATCAATCTTTCTGACCATACTCATTGCTATACAGTCATTCAATATTCATTGGATCCCTCTCATCTAATCGAAAAGACTGATTTCACATATAATATGGTCCATGATATGGCATGACATTACATGTTACTAAGCATAGAATACTTCTTTGTAGTAAGAAGGAAAAGGAAGGAAGCAAGGGAAGGAGGAGGGGAGGAGGAGGGAAGGAAAGGAGTGGAGGAAAGGAATGAAGAAGGGAGGGAAAAAAGGAGGAAGGGAAGGAGAGAGAGAGGGAGAGAGGGAGGGAGGAAGGGGATGGACAGACACAACATGTATATTTGCTTTTAATTGAAAAGGAAACCAACTATTGCACATAATTAAGGTACTAAAGGAAACCATTAAGTAAGTGACTTGGGGAAACCATCTAACTTTGCTGCAAATGTAACAGGTCTGAAGATTTAAATGAAATACTACGTATTAGGGTGCATCCCAGGATCTTTCTCTAGGGAATTTAAGAACTTTGAGGAGTCATCCCCAAAGCACTTAATTCCCCCAGAGAAAGATCCTGGGATGCACCCTAATGCGTAGTATTTCATTTACTATCTTTTTTTCTTTCATTCCAATCAAATTCCAGCATATTGTTACCTCTCCCGAGTCATTAAACCCTCTCCCATTCTTGGTGGTCCTGAACTCAGAGTTTACTGAAAGATCTTCAGAGTTAACAGTATGGGTAAAAAACAAACTGGTATTGTTAATTATACTGAGCTATCATTTTGTTATTAATTTTTAAATGTCTTAAATGTAGCATGTATGAAACAAAGCAGAATGGCCAAATTTATTTAAACAGAACAGACATATCATGTACCCATGACAATGAAACCGATTAGCCACCCCCCAAAGTTTCTCCAAACCATTTGAAAACCTCAAGTGCTTATATGAAAACAGCAACTCATAACTAGTAGCCCTNACCTGCCATCCAAACTTTGTCAAGTTTCAGTACAGTTCTAATTTGTCAGTATGAAAGTTTCAGGCCCTGCATGTACCTATTGAGCTGGAGTTCAAGCTCCTATTCAGATCTCCGCAGTAGGATCCCTGCTTTATAATTCTTGAGATTCTAATCAGAACTCTTGTCTGCATGCTGTGCTGTGGGCTTCCCTCTTCACTGGAATCCTGTGATCCTATGACTTCTTCAAAGCACACTGATATTTCTAGATGCCAAATTTTTCTAGTTTCTAGCTTCAGAGCTTGAATATTTCTAATGCCACACAATCAATCTTTCTGACCATACTCATTGCTATACAGTCATTCAATATTCATTGGATCCCTCTCATCTAATCGAAAAGACTGATTTCACATATAATATGGTCCATGATATGGCATGACATTACATGTTACTAAGCATAGAATACTTCTTTGTAGTAAGAAGGAAAAGGAAGGAAGCAAGGGAAGGAGGAGGGGAGGAGGAGGGAAGGAAAGGAGTGGAGGAAAGGAATGAAGAAGGGAGGGAAAAAAGGAGGAAGGGAAGGAGAGAGAGAGGGAGAGAGGGAGGGAGGAAGGGGATGGACAGACACAACATGTATATTTGCTTTTAATTGAAAAGGAAACCAACTATTGCACATAATTAAGGTACTAAAGGAAACCATTAAGTAAGTGACTTGGGGAAACCATCTAACTTTGCTGCAAATGTAACAGGTCTGAAGATTTAAATGAAATACTACGTATTAGGGTGCATCCCAGGATCTTTCTCTAGGGAATTTAAGAACTTTGAGGAGTCATCCCCAAAGCACTTAATTCCCCCAGAGAAAGATCCTGGGATGCACCCTAATGCGTAGTATTTCATTTACTATCTTTTTTTCTTTCATTCCAATCAAATTCCAGCATATTGTTACCTCTCCCGAGTCATTAAACCCTCTCCCATTCTTGGTGGTCCTGAACTCAGAGTTTACTGAAAGATCTTCAGAGTTAACAGTATGGGTAAAAAACAAACTGGTATTGTTAATTATACTGAGCTATCATTTTGTTATTAATTTTTAAATGTCTTAAATGTAGCATGTATGAAACAAAGCAGAATAGCCAAATTTATTTAAACAGAACAGACATATCATGTACCCATGACAATGAAACCGATTAGCCACCCCCCAAAGTTTTCTATCATTTTGTTATTAATTTTTAAATGTCTTAAATGTAGCATGTATGAAACAAAGCAGAATGGCCAAATTTATTTAAACAGAACAGACATATCATGTACCCATGACAATGAAACCGATTAGCCACCCCCCAAAGTTTTTCCAAACCATTTGAAAACCTCAAGTGCTTATATGAAAACAGCAACTCATAACTAGTAGCCCTAAATCCCAATAAAATAATTGATCTGTGGAGGAGGTGGGGGTAGGGAAAAGAGAGAAAGAGAGAAATTCTGATGAGTCATATAGACTGTGCTTATAAGAGTCTAAAAAACAAATATTTGATTTATCCTTGATTTCAGGATAGTAAGGGGTTTTAGACAGAACATACAGACTGGATTTGGAGAGATCTTGATTCTAATGCCTGCTCTTCCACTTACCAGCAAGCAGGCGACCTTGAAGGAGTAATGTAAGGTCTCTATGCCCCTCTTTCTCATTAGTAGGAAGAGTAAATGAAATGGTGTATGTGAAGCATTCAGCTCAGTATCTAGCACAGAATAAATGCACAGTGACTATGTACTATTGTTATGTCCTACATGAGCTGATCAGTGACAAGGGAATATGCAAGAAAGAGATCTATTTTTCAATTACAACAAATAGATCTATTTTCCTTTATTTTTTAAGGAAAATATTTATTTTTAGAACATTAGTGGGGGGGGGAAGCTTTTTTCCTTAACTGTGTAGTAAATAATAATAATAATTGAGGCTAATACTGATATAATCTTTTTAAAATCATTTTAATTGACACATAATAATTGTACATATTTATAAGGGTTCTGCACAATATTTCCATACATTCATACATACAATATGTAATAATCAAATCAGGTTAGTCAGCATATACATCACTTCAAACACATACCATTTTCTTGTGTTGGGAATATTCAAAATCCTCTTTTAGCTAACTGAAAGTATGCAATAAATTGTTGTTAATCACAGTCACCCTACAGTGCTGTAGAACATTATGACACTCTAGGAAAGTAATCTATGCCTTAGGATAAGCCAAATATGCCATCAACACACTCCCAATCTATTTTCCTTTATGTCACTTGTATTGAAGAAGCAATAGTTAATAGAGCTAGTAGCCTGATGGCATCCTTGTAATAAGATTATCTATATAAGTAGTTACATTGTAAGTATAGTTACTACTGGAACAGGATTGACTAGAAAAGTGCCAGAGATTCTTTGCCATTTACTGACAATGCAATGAACTGCAGAAAGCAGAAAACCATTTTTCTACTCTATTTTTATTATTAAACTGTATTATAATAAAATGTTTCTAAAGTAAAAGTTAGTATAATAAGTGATATATTTCTTTTATCTTAAACTATGTTATAATTTTCAGGATAATCTTAATAAATACATAGATAAAAGTGGTCAAGTGTTCTTTATTTTATCTCTTGTGATTCTCATGTGACTTTCCAACGTAGGGAGTACAGGTAATATCTCATTTGTAAATGTGAAAGTTGTGGCTCGTGACAGTCATGTGACAAGATTAGAAAGCATACTGGAATTAGAATTCAGGTCTCTTAATATCTAACATAGAATTCTGTCTTCTACACTGGGATGCTTCCCTTTGAAGTAATGGTCATTACCATCATCACCACCACCACCATCATCAACCACAATAACAATAAATGTCCAAGTACCTTTCTTGACTTTGTGCATCATTTTACATTGTTAAGCCTTGTTTTTCCTAAAACTCATTCCTTTGATGATTTTTGTGACACTGCCCCTCTACCTGTTTTCTTGAAGCTTTTCTGATTGTTTTTTCACATCCTCTTTTGCTATATCCATTCCTTCAATGCTAATGTTGTGCTCAGCTCTCTGATATTCCTACTTTAACTTAAAAACTACATGATCTTGTACTCTGTCAAGGCTAAAACCACACACGACAAGCTCCATAGCTGTAGGTACTTATTTCCCTTCTAGGCATATACCCTCAAACACATGTCAAGCACCTAAAACCCAACACATCCAAAACTGAATTCAGTGACACTACCTCCGTCTCACTCCTAACTAGCAAACTCCTCTATTCTCACTATCTTGATGTCTCAGGAAACACCCAAACCAAGAAACTGAGGACTATACACTGCTTTCACCATGATGATCTAATGATATTTCCTTTGGAAAGCATTCTTAGATGGAAGTGAGATGGCAGTCCTCTGAAATTTTGTCAATACTTGCTCAGATATGAGTGATTTATTTATTTATATTTTAAAAAGTTTACTCAACATGTACTTTTAGTGAGCAAAACAATATGATATAGTCTTCTTATGGGAGGATAACATGTACAAGAACTAAGCAAGACATTCAGTGTTAGAACAGATGTCAATGATCATCTAGCTAAAACATTTTCTGTGCTTGAAAGCTCTCCATAAACATCCTGGCCTAGAGTAGTCATTTACTGCATGCTGTGTTTGTAGTCTTATATTTAAATAGGCTTCATATATTTAAGTTTTCTGTTCCATGTGGGTAAAGACAATGTTTAACAATCCTTTAAATTTTCCATGGTAGATTCCTGCATGAAACAAGAGAGCTAATAAAATCTCACCAATTGGTTTTCTCTCTACAGAATTATACTATTAGAAAAAGTCAAGACATTCATACTCTATAGTGAATATTAAGGACTATAATCAATTTCAAAGAAAATACTTCCACATGAAGTAGGCTAGGTCTTACCTTCAATCTTTTATCAGTCTTTGGATTTAAAAAGATTTGATAGGGAATAGAATGTGATTTCAGCTAGACTATGATTTATGGACTCCTACTATTTTTGCTAAATTTTTCTTTTATTTTCCTAAATCCATTGATAGTGAATGGCACAGCTTTCCAGGTAAGAATCTGCAGAAAGCAGTTGCATTTTTAACTACTCTATTCTAATGCAAATTTAATTCTAAAGCATCTGTCATTTGCAGTAACCTAAATTTAGAAACCCACGGGGACCTGGATTTGAGCTGCATCTTATATCTTTAAAGTATTTCTTTCCAATTTAGATCATTAAGACTTGATTCTCATGTACTGAATTCTACTGGGATAATTTTAAAGGATATTAGTGCTTAAAATAGGATTACAGCAACATAAAATTTTATTCTGTAGCCTTACAGAAGCTAAAAATTTATGGTTTACTTGTGACAGAGATGCTCAAACTTACCTCAACATAAGAAATAATGATAATAAAAGATGGTGTAATAGATTATCACTGACAAAGTCTAAATCGCAAATTAAATGAAGTTTTATTCTCCCTATCTCAGTTTTTAATCCATGGCGTAGACAAGAAATTTGAGGACTATTATCTTTCTTTTCAAGTTAATTAACTCCTCATTATAAAAATGGCAATGGCACAAAATGTTTCTGAGAAATAAAATGCTGCTTTTGAAAAACACAGATTTGATTTCTAAGTAGAGGCAACAGAAAATTCATTTACTGCCATATACTTCTACAAAAGTAAAGTATGTTATCTCATTACTTTAAATGAATGAAAAGAAATTAAGTGTTGGATGATTCTAAAATCTATTCCTATTTGTGATGTCTACATTTTAAACAGATCAGATAAAGTGAGAAAACTGAAGAAGTTAAAATCCCTGAGCTACAGCAAATACTTATCGTGATAAAATCCTTGATTTAGCAAGAAAGTGATAAAAATGTAATGTCAAACAAAAGTATATGCTTATAATTTGTTACATAAATTAGAAAACAATAAAATGAAAATCACATATATACAAGGGTATGTCAAAAAGTTCATGAAAAATAGAATTAAAAGTTATACAAACCTTTGCATGAACTTTTTGAAGTATCCTGGTATTCGTGTTTGAAGACACAGACATATTAACATAGGGACAGGAACAAATACAGGGTGGGAGAGGGAGGAGGAAACTTTATGTTTTAACAACATGTTAACACATTAGCTATTTGTTACTGAGAATAAATGTGGTTGCAACCAACTACCTATCCTTGTTTTCTAACTGCTGATTTCTACTTGGCCCCCTGGTTAGCTTAAGAAAATTCTAAGAAAGGAAAAGAAATCTCTAACATCACTTCCTTTCTGCTACGAAGAGCAATTCAGCGTTTCTGAAATGATGCCAGATTTTCTGCTAACAAGCTGACAGATAAATCACATTTGATTTGCTTTCATTATTTTCCTTTTAGATCTCAATTTTAAGGTGTAGTGGATGTAATGAATGAAGCAATAATTCTGAAGTAGGTGGTCACTGTGATTGATTTAGAAGACATTTGCCAAGACAGAGACAAAGTAGACTAAATATCCAACCTTCCCAAAATCTATCACAAAGTACATACCATAAAAGGTATTAATAAGTTCCATGCTGTTGTAAAACACAACTACAAAAAAAAAAAACATGACTTAAAAAAGTAAACAAAAAAAAAAAAAAAAAAAAAAAGACCAGGGCTGCTTTAAAAGGACAATCTTAAATTCAAACAAATGCAAAACCAACTATAATGAAAAAGATTATTTTGCTTTGACAATGTGAATATAAATCAACCTCTAATTAAAAACATTCATAAAAATTTTATGGGCAAGAAAACGAAAGTGTTTTAAACAGGGTAGTCCTATTTTTGAACAAATACATACAACTATTAATAGGAAATGGTACAATTAATGTATTTGCTGCTGGTGCTACTCTAAAACCTGATTCTTTTTTCTTGCAAAGAGACCTAATGTAGGAGTAGTGAAGAATTTTTTTAAAAGATAAATATCTCTAAAAGGCTAAATTTCTACAGCAAAAGAATATTACCTGTTTTTTCTACTTAAATGATTTGTTTACTTAGAACAGAATACATAAAAGTTATTATACTGCTTGCATTCAAAAAAATACTTTCATGTAAATATAAGGTATAGAGGACAGTATTGTGAAATCAGAAATTTATCAGATTAGCTTTGGTACAATTAATAGCTTAGTGAGCTATGGCTATTAGCTAGAAAGCCTGCAATCATACAGCATTTTAGAGCTGTACCACTATTTCCACTTTTTTTTTTTTTATAATAATTAGAAGTAAGACCCATCTGTTCTCAAATCCAATGTCTAGTAATTGTGTAATATGGGGCAACTTAACTTCTCTGAGCTTCTTTTTCCTCACTTGTAAAATGCAAATAACAATATAACTCACCAGGAATTTTAAAAAAAAGTTCAAATGAGCTTTGCTATGTATAGAACTGGCTAATGATAAGTCATTAATAAATGGTTATAGATATTATTAATATCAATTATAAAACGTGTGGTAAATTTCATCTTACAAAACTTGAAGCCTTAGCTTTTGAGGTTGGTTTAAATATAATCCTGGCCCAAAATCTTTCTAACCTGGCAATTGATGATAACCACAACAGAAAAATAAAAATTTTCTGATACCTCATACAGATTCAAAGGTTGTCTTATATGCTTCATTTGTGCTACCTAACTTTTACGTAACCTTTCATGTGCATTGTCTTCTTCCAGTTGGATAGCAAGTATCCTTACTGGATATGTTCTATTTTGTATATATTTGTTTCTAACATAACTGTGAGAAAAGTGAGACTTACAGTAAGAACTTAATCTCAGAGCCTGTATAACTTGCTCTTCCTGAATGCCCCAGAGAGCTTTCAAATATAAACATAATTCAGGAAGAAGACTCACCATCAATCTCAAATTTAGGAAAACACATAAGCACAGAACAGCAAACAACCTTTAACTGGGTACCATCAAATTCATCAACCTTTACCATAGTGCCACACACTGGGAAAATTTCCTCCTATTCATATATTATTCTTTCTTCTCTACAATACTTTGTCAGTAGCTGATTCTGTATTTAGCTGCTCATTTTCAAATACCACTTGTGCCACAATAATTACGCTTTAAATGAACCACTTGAGTTTCCCATCATAGTTGCAATGTGAAATAATGGCACCTACCACTGTAGCGTTTGATTGTGTCAATGGTTAAGAATCTCTTCACCACAAGATACGCAGAGCCGGGTTCAGCTAATGAGCTCCACCGAAGCACCTGTTCCAGTACATTTTCTGTGTAGTGAAGAGGGCGCTCTGCAAAAAAGTAACCCAAATCGAATTGCAAAGAAAAACATGAAGACAATTTTTATTTTAATTATAAACTTTTAAAAATTCATTTGAAAGGATCTGTATGCAACAATGTACATAATCATAACTTATGTTACCCAATAACAGCACTAGGACTACATACAAGAGACCCTCACACCTCGAACACCATTAAGCACGTAATAAAATTTGCTATGTAAATGAATCTGTGCAGGAATACGTATTTATTACTCAACTATTTTTTTAAAAAATTCAGAAGTGCTTTAATATAGATGAAATCTAATTCTACCCTTTGTGCAATGAATGTCTTTATCTTCTTTTCAATTTAGGTAACATTCTGGTTTTCTTAGGAAAAACTGCCTATTTGTAGATGCAACTAAATAATTTTGGAAGGACTAGCAAAATGTTGCCCAATACTAAGTAATAAGCATAAATTAGTTCTTTGTTTCTCTCAATAACATTACAATCTTATTATTTCTGATCAGTACTAGGGAACAACCTTATAACTGAATTCTTATCATCAATTAATGTGAAATTATAAAATATAAATTATACAGAGAACATATAAAAATAATTATTATACTAGTATTGAGTAACCTATGTTTAACCATTAGGAGAAATATCAACCAGAAACATATGTAGCAATATTATACATTAACTGTTGATATAATAGGCCAATAAGCAAGAAGTTAAATGAGAGCTTAAAGATTTCTCCTTCATGAATATTCATCCACATGCATTTAAAAATACGGTTGCCTAAAACAAAATGTATCACACATTCTTAGCACAGAGTTTAATAAATAAAGCACAGTACACTGAAAATAGCATAATTGAAATAGTAAGAACAGAAGCTCTGATATGAAGATATCAATAATGCCTTTTTAGTATTGTAGACATATACGAGTATAAGAAACTCAACTCCTTTATACCCTCCTAAATGTAAAGCTATAGCATTTGAGCTTTTTGTTTTTGGTTAAAATAGTAAAGCTAATGACAAACAAAAAAGAGCATGTCAATAGCCTTTTATTCAAATAAGACCCATAATATTGTAATTGGAAATAAAACACGATTAAAAATCATCCTGCATAATACTGGTGTTCCCTGCTATGACCACATGAATCCAGAAGTCATCAGTAATCCCAGGTCCACAAAAGAAGAGAACAAGTTTTCTGCTTCCAGTGTAAATTACCAGATTTTTGCTTCCTATCCAGTACACTAAAATCTAGTTCTGCATTCTGTGCTTAGTGGAGCAAGCTTACTCATTACAATAGCAATTAAAAAACAAAACAGAACAAAAAAACCTGCTAGGCCATATATCTTGAGGACAAATTTACTTCTTATTTACTATTATATATCCCCTGCACACAGAATAGTACTGAGTACATAACAGATACTCAGCAAATATTTGAAGAATTAAATATCTTACAAATTTCTTTGGTGGCACATAAATTAACAGAAAATATTTGCATACAGCAGATAAAATATAACTTTTGTACATATAACTTTTTGTAAATATAACTTTTGTGCTATATCAATATTACTTTTTTTCAAATAATTCTCTAAAAAGCTAGGAAAGGGTCATAACTGCTCATAATTTGCCAAAGTTATAATTCAATTATTAACACATAAACTGGTTGTCTTATAACTGGAATTAAATGTATTTAAAAGTAAAACTAATTATAGAATAAGTACTGCCTTTATGTTTGGTTATACATTTCCTGATTTCACTACTTGCAAGCTCTGAGACACTATGGATCCCTTTAATAGTTGCCTTTTATGGAATAACAACTATGTATCAGAAATTACATATGCTGGATACTTTGTATCAGTTATCACTTTCAATTCTCACAATAACACTTTTCAATAGATACTATTATTCATATTTTACATGTAAGGGAACATAAGAATCACAGGGATTCAGCCACTTGCTTAAAGTCACATAGCTGGTTGTGATGGTTCATTTTAGGTGTCAGTTTGAGTAGATTAAGAAATACCTAGAAACCTGGTAAAGTGTTATTTTGGGGTGTATTTGTGAGAGCATTTCCAGAGGAGACTAACATGTGAGCCTGAGTGGACTAGGTGGGGAAGATCTGCCCTCGATATGGACACAATCTTCTGGGGGCCCAGAGAGAACAAAAACGAAGGAAAAGGTGAACGTATCTGTTTATCCACTAAGCTGGGATACACTCTTCTCTCCTGTCCGTGGACATCAGAACTCCAGGCTCCCCAGCCTTTGGGTTCCAGGACTTACACCAGTGGCACCCGAGGGCTCTCAGGCCTTTGGACTTGGACTGAGAATTACACCATCAGCTTCCCTCGTTCTGAGGCTATCGGAGTTGGAATGAACCACACTACCAGTACCCCAGGGTCTCCAGTTGCAGATGGCTTATCGCAGGACTTCTCAGCCTTCAATATCTCATGAAGCAATTCCCCTAATAAATCCCCTCTCATATATCTACACACATAGTCTATTGGTTCTGTCTTTCTGGAGAACCCTGACTACTAATATAGTAGTTAAGGTGAGAAACGGAGATTTGAAACCCAAACCTACATGACTTTAGAGCCCCAAATTTTAACTACTACACTTAGTTTTATTGTGGACAAGTATGACAACCTCCCTATGATGGTTTTCTCACATGTAACTTGGGGAAAAAAGCATCAACTTGCCAACATTTTTTTTAAGACTGAACAAGGTAACATAAGCAAAGTGAAAAACGTGAGATCACACTTTCGCCTTCACTGTTCTCTTTCACTTTTTTATCTTTAGTGAGAAAATGGGAAAGAAATAATGGTAAAATAATTTCAACTTCCTGCAAATAAGGAAGATGATGGCCGTGCAGTTGGCATGGATGTGAGAATAATATTCTTAGCTGGAATACGGTATCTGAGTTGAAATAAAAAATTATGCTCCTTTATTAAATGATTGCTATGGATAAAACGTGACCCCCAAAAGTTCATTTATTCAGAACTTGATCTCCACTGTAACAGAGTTAAGTGGGTGGGAAATTCAATTATGGTGTCTGAATGGAGGGGCCTTTGAGAGCTGATTGGATCCTGAAGACTGTGCCCTCCCTCATCAGTGGATTAACCCATTCATGAAGTAATGAGTTATCATGGGTGTGGTTCTGATTTATAAGGACAGCGAGTAAGAAGGCTAGCTTTCTTGCTCTGGTCATTCTCACCATGTGACACCCTGCATCACTGTAGAGAGTCCCTACCAAGAAGAAGGCCCTCTCCAGATGTATTTCCTGGACCCTGGACTTTCTAGCTTCCAAACTGTAAAAAATAAATTTTGTTTTCTTATAAATTACCCAGTTTCAGGTATTCTCTTACAAACAACAGAAACAGACTAACACAAAGATTAAATTGGTAGTAAGACTTCCTGAATACCAGAACATTTAAAGAGGGTCACTATTAAACACTGTTGCAATTAGATAACACGATGATAGCTCTAAAACATTTAAAATTACACTAAAATATATCACAACAGAAACAGAAGCTTATCAATGGGCATATGATTAATTTTGGCTGCAAAAAAATCAGTCAAGTATGTTTTTCACATCAGTATCATGGTATGAAATACTTTGGAAGAATGAAAATCCTGCAGATCCAAGTTCCTAGATTAAAAACAGAGATGAAAAATGGGATAAAAAGATAAATATTTATTAGACTGTCGAATACTACAATTATAAAATAGCATTAATATCCACCTTAAGAAAAAAAAATTGAGTCATCAAACATTGTTGAAATATAAATTCCTACAAATAAATTTTTTACTTATTTACAACTACCTCTCATGATAGATGAAAAGTTACATAGTATTAACCTTTGCATACTACCTACAGCATAAAATTTTCTAAAAATTCAGTGTAGTTATTTGAGAAGAACATGTTAAGGAGGTAGTTCTTCAGCTACATAAAACACGATGTTATAAATTGCTTAAAGTCTTGTTACAAGATAAGCCTGGTCTCCCTTCTAAAGAGTGCTATCCATTTTCCATCTGAAATAACAGCTGTCATCCTTAAATTTCTGGCAGTAATAACACAAGATTTCTAGAGACAATTAGGACCTCTAAAATAATTAAATCCTTAGTGCCAAACTGAGAGCTGTGCAAGCCTTTCTCTGTCCTGTCCACAGAACTTTACGTGTCAATCAGAAGAGCTGGAAAGAATCCCAAATAAAAATAAGCAGATCTTCCATATCACAGTAGCTATGAGGAAGAAAAAAACATATTTTGTATGATATTACTGCATTGAAAGTAATTGTTTCACAAACCTGAACCTCTCAGTGAAGCCTACTTAAATGAGGTCCCTCAAGCAGTTAATTTTTCTTCAAGATGTAAAGGACCTACAGGGTACAGGGACTACACTGGCAAAGTATGGGTTCAATTTTAAGGTGAAGATTTAAAATAATAGCATACTTTAGAAGATTAGCTCTTGATAGCAGAGATACCGTCTCCTAGGGTGGGTTTCAGCTTGTCCTAATGATTGGCGACAATGAGTCAAAGATACTGACATCCTTTAAAGAGTGAGTCAAGAAAGATTTGTTCTCCACGCAACACAGATTTCAAGGTTCCCATCAGGAATTCATTTAGATGAAAAGCCTAATTATAAATTAATTGAGCCTAGAGTCTACGTCAGCTTAACATATATTTCATAGGGTTGTAATATAAAATCAAACTATCAGAAAATACGAAGAATCTGACTACCACATAAACAAAAAAAGATTGTGCTTTGTTTTAGTCAGAACTTTTCTAAGAGCTGGGCACCATTTCACCATGATGGCAATGTTGCTAAGGGTATTTGAGTTACAAAACTGACATGCTTATTGCAGTCTGCATTTGTAGCTGTCACATCCATGATGATTCCACTTATAGGTTTAAGAATCTATTTTCATCATCTTTAACCACATTCAGAGTGTCTCAGCAATTACATGCTATCATGCATATGTTTTTCTCATTTATTTTTATATTATAATCAGGGTATTATATTAATTGTTTAATGAGTATAATAGATTATCTCAGGATAGTAAAGGAACATTACAAAGTATTTATTATACAAAGGGGGCATTGGATATGACAGGATGGAGAACTACTGCTTAAAACTTACAAGTACCTACAACAAAATGAAGTCCAGTACTCCGGTTTATTTATTTATACATCCTTTCCATTCATCCGTTTCATTTAGTTTTGGGTACATCATTAATTGGAGGATTTATTTCTACATTAAGAATGCACCGGTTCCCTGCTGACATTCTTCTTATCAACTACAATCTTGTCACTATCTATTCCTTTACTTTTGTCCTCATTTTATATTTCACTTTATCTTCTCTGCATGTTACTAGAAATAACACTTAACATTTCAGAAGGTCAGGGGTGCACGTGGGTTCCATCTGCTTCAGTAAGCCAACACAATCGGAAGCCCTTGAGTTGCTTCCCTTGCATTGTTCCTCTAGAAACAGTGAAAATAAATCTTAGTTTTCTCTCATGGTGATTTCTCCCTGTACAGCTGACCAAACATTAAGTCCATGCCAAATTTGAATTCTTAACTCCGAGTGTGTTCTTTATTGAGGTACATGGAATGTTTCTTTGATTATATATTCAGACATTCACGAATCAAAACTTACTATCTCCTAGTCTTTCTATATGTTCATTAAGATAGCTTTTCTTTTTATTAGAGAGAAGGAACAATTAAATACACACACACACACACACACACACACACACACATATATATATATATATATTCCAATCCCACCTTAGCATTTGTGATGCACTAATTGTCACAGGCAAGTAGATAATCAGTCATTTGGGGGTAAGCATCCCCTGATTTTCCAAGATGAAGTTTCAAAACAATGTGATGGAGTTTGGCTGTGTTGGCCCCCCCAAAACTCATGTGGCAATCTGATCCCCAATGTGGCAGTGTTGGGAGCTTTTTAAGTCATGCGGGCAGATCTCGTATGAATGGGTTAATGCTCTCCCTGGGTGGGGGGAGTAATGAGTGAGTTCTCACTCTATTAGTTCCCATGAGAGCTGGTTGTTTAAAAGACCCTGGCACCTTCTCTTTCTCTTTCTCTCTCTCTCTCTCTCTCTCTCGCTTCCTCTCACCATGTGATCTTGTACCTGCCAGGTGCCTGCCACTTTCTGCCATGAGTAGAAGCAGCCTGAGGCCTGTGCCAGATGCAGCTGCCCCAGAATCATGAGCCCAATAAACATCTGTTCTTTATATATTACCCAGTCTCAAGTATTCTGTTATAGCAACACAAAATGGACTGATATACAATGTTTCCAGGTACCTACATAATGCAATCCCTCTTTTAACTACATACAATTCCTTCCTATCTTCCTATTCCTTCCTTTTCTACTTCCTCCTCTCAGTCAGGAGGGCCAGCAGCCAAAGGCACAGGGTCCCAATGCTGTAACACAGGGATAGGCTTTAATTTGACTCAATCCTTGAGAGAACAAGTGTGGTAGGGAAAAGGATGCCTACCCCCAAATCCTGCCATGACTCTCCTAAAAAATGACAGAAATAGAAGCATGCAGGAGACAATTGGCTGGGCCAGAGCCTTGAGATCTGCTAGTGGTTCCTAATGTACAAGCAGAGATCCCTTTCTATTTGCCTTCCACATTTGGATACATCCATTCAAGGAGCAACACTGAATATCACTCAGGTTCAGAATACCATCATTTGTCGTTCCATCTCAGTTAAAAAGAATTTTGTGTGGTATGTTCCACATCAGTACACTATTCTAGAGTTATTGAGAGATAAAAATGTCATAAATATATGGTAAATGCCCTAAAAAATCATATAGCCTAGGTCCAGATATACTATACTACAAGTCAGATAGAATGCAGTATTATAGAACTATAAGCAAATGATCAGAAAGAGATCAGTGTCAACTGTGTTTATCCAGGTATCATCATGGAGGAAGAGGCATTTCAGCTGGACCTTGAAGGATGGATAGGCGATGAGGAAATCATGAAATGGCTTTAAACGGTGGAACAATATAATCCAATTTGTGGTTTAGAAAGATAGTTCTAGCAATAATGCTGACAGTTATCATTTACTCACAAATACAATGAAGCTGATAACCTAGCCCCTTTCCTTAAAATTAAACAAATAAAAATCAAAAGACTCTACCACCCTGTACCACTTAATCATACAAAATGCTGATTCATGTATTCAACAGATTTTAATTATATGGCTACTATGTATGAGGCACTGTGACAGACATTAGAAATGGAAAAAGACAGAGTCCCTTCTTCATTCCAAGGAGCTACTGTCACAACAGACAAATATAAATCCAGGTGATAGGCACTACAAAAAGACAAGACAAAGTGCAGTGAAATTCACAGTCTGAGGTTTTAAGGAGATAAGCAGTGGGCCATGTGGGGGAAGGACATAAGTATATTTGGGAAAACCAGCTTACACACATTAGTCAAGCACAAAGAATGGAATATATTGTCTATAAAGAACATATATAATGAGAAAAGATAACAAAGGAGATTAGGGCAGATGAAAACCAATATTTAGAAGACAAAGGAAGAAGAAACTACACATAAGTAAAAATGAATAGAGAAACAAGAGGAGAACCCAGGCAGCACTGAAAATAAAGTGAAGATCATAAAAGGAAAAGGGGATGGTCATTAACAATAAATGCTACAGAAAGGACAAGTAAAGTCTGACACAGATCAATTGGACTTGACAGCTGTGGGGTCACAGGAGTTATTTACCAGAGAGTCATGGGGAGTACTGAGCCTGACCATGGGGAGACACTGAGAAATGACACCAAAACATGAGAGTCATTGAATCCTGGCAACGTGTATTGAAAAATGACATTTTATCACAAATTATAGCTTTAAGAAATTGTTCACAATAAAAAGAAATAAAGGATTGAAAACATCAAGATGGAACAATGAAACACAAAGTACTTGATAATCCCATTTCATTCGACAACACTCCTAATAATATACCATAGGGTATTTCAATGTTGAATTTTAATTTTTATCTTGAGCTTGCAGGTGGCAAGATTTTCCTTTTGGCAGTTTGACAGTGTACTTGAAAGGGTCCCAAGACCTTAGTAGGTATCAGCTAGACAGATGGTCAAGGTACAAAGACATTCTGCATCTTATTTTTTTTTCCTAGAGGTCTTTAAAACCAAATGGTGTCATTAGAATGTTAAGCTTATTCAGCACTTGACTACTGGGGTAGTCAAGGTGTTTTAAAAGCTCTCTTTATCCTTCGGTGTCTTTGCTATGAAAGATGACAAATATTTGATCCACTAAAGATAGAAGAAAAGGAAAAAGCCAAAAAAAAGAGGCTTCTGCTAGGCCTAAACAAAATGCTTTTTTAAAATAATAAATAATCTTTTAAATCAACATTCTTTGTTCTTGTAAAATAAGTGGCATACAGGAATAAGGTGAATGGTGGTGATAAAATTTAAAATACTGTTACAAATCAAATTGCTTGTCCCTATAAGCAAAGGCCTTATTTCCTGAGGTAGCAACATAGATGCCTAATGCTCTGCACTATATTTTTATAGTCAATAAAATAATATAATTATCTTGATGAGTTAAATCATAGGAAGGCAACCCCAAGTGGTGATAATATCTATCAACACATGAACTAAGGTAGAAGGGAATTCATAATGAGATGTTAACCTTTAGAAAAACAAAATATCAGTAATGACTTGTCACCAAAAGAGTATTTCTTCATACTATAAAGAGTTTAAGAACCCCTAGCATGAAAATCACTTACCCAGCTCTTCATTTTCAATAACTTCAAATGTGGCCCAAATATCCCCTTTTGTGGGAATGATATTTTTTATTGCTAATATATCATTAGTTAATTCTTCTGCTTCCATCACAGGAGATATCTATAAGAGAAGTAATATTTCTTCAAAAGATATGTCAGACTAAGAAGTAGCCTTATGCTAGGGCAATAATACTCCCCGTTCACTATCTAAAAACGCCCCAAGTTTCTTCCTAATATGGTTCAAATTAGCTTCTCTAACCACATAGGGAAAACAGCATGTTCAGATCTTCTCCACAAAATGTAATACATTTTAATGTTAAGTGCAAAAGTCTATTACAATCTAGACATAAAGAGGAATATTTTTTTTTTTCTCACTTAGTAAGCACTTAGATTGACTCAGAAAGGAAGAATGTGCCTAGTCACACACAGAAAGACCTTCACCAGACAGCAAATCCAAAGTTTTAAGAGTAAAACTTTTCACTTGTCATTCTATAATCAAGAGTGCAGAGTGACTTGGTTATTCAGGCTGGGCCCTAAATTATGCACAGTTGACTGCAGTCTGTCAAGACAAAAAGCCCCAGGGTTATGGTAGTCTGTGGTTTGCCCTGCCATGGCAAATGACAGACGGTGGGATACCGAAGTGTGCTGGGGCCAGGATTTCAGGACACAGGGCAGAATATGCAGTGCCAGTCTAGGGGCCATCTCCACAAGAGTCACAAAACCTGAGGCAACTGTTTAAGCACATCATCTCTTCAGGGACTTTTGGGACTTTTGATTAGTTTCTTCTTGTTTTTGTTTTTGCCAATCTTAAATGCACGCTGGTCAAAAGCAAGATGGCTTTCTTGTATTAGAATTTACTTATAATTTTAAACAAGTATGAGATATTTTAAGCTTTAGAATACCGCAACTCCAACTGCAAAGTTTGCGTGTTTTTGGTAAAAGTATATTCCTATTAACAAAATAGAGAAGAAATGGGATCATTTCCATTTGTCCTGCCCACTACTGCTCACAAGCATATTGCACACATATAAATAATAAAAAACATTTTCCACTACAGCTAACTCACATAGTCTATCTTTTATATTTTGTGGAATTTAGTGTTTGGGGACTATATTAATTATACAATTAGGTCCACAGTTTTCTATTTAGAAAAGCCCAATAAAAATATAAACTTAAAAAACAACAACAACAAACTTAGCATCTGGGAAAAGTGAAGAACTTCAAGCAGTAAAAATTGTACATTAATCATTTCAATAATGTTGCTGATCTGCATGGATTCAAAAAAAAGTTTTTAAAAAGTATAGCCCCTTCTTAAAAAATAATAAATTACTGAGAAACCAAACTTATGAAACAATGGGACAAAGAGTACTTCAGCTTGAAGTAGAAAGACCAGAACTTTACTTCCTGCGCCAGGAGAGACCCAGAGCCGCTCTTTAGAACACCTAGAACTCCATATTTAGGCAATCACTACTCTATGCAATATGCAGATCAGTATAAAGAACATCAGGTTTGGAGTTTGGTGACCCTGGTTTGTATTCTGGCCTCAGTTTTTTAAATTTCCAGTTTCCATTCCTATAAACTTGGGATATCACCTGCTTCATCTACCTCTGTGGGTGAGGTAATGCTCAGCTGAGATAAATGTAACCACAGGTTTTGCAAGCTCTTAAGTACTAAAACAAATACTAGTGATTATTTTTGTATAGTTTTTGTTTTTAAGAGCATTTGGAGTTTCATAGGTGAAACTGGACACAGTCTTTTATCTAAATACTCTAAAGATAACATGAGAATTTTGCTTAATTGCAATAACTTCTGTTATGGCTTCACAAGTAAGAAAAAATTAAAATATGCTACTAAAGAGTTTATGTGTAGGTAAATCAAGTGCTTTGAATACTTCTTCCAGTGTCTGTGATGGATCTGTGCTGACTGATCTGTACTAGTTCCTCATGTCCCTTATGATCAACACCACATACTCAATATACAAAATAAAGATGTGGCCAAAGAGTAGCAAGGCAAATGTCTCATAAGGCCAAAGTGTATTTGGTCGTATTTCAGCTCCATGTTCTAAATAAAGTAGCTAGTGTAATACAGTCATAAACATACCCAAATTCACGACGGCAATATATTTAACATAACTAAAGTCCAGAAATATCTAATGTTGTGACTCTGTTTAAACTTGGACTTTAAAAAGATACGGAACTAAAGGTAAATTTCTGTTGCGTAGCAGAATGTCTATTCCTCTTATAGAGAAAGTAGTCTTACCAATTAAGAATCTGAAATATCACAGTTACTATCCCTAAGGCAGAGTAATTACTGAATGTGGTAGCATGAGAAGTATCTATTCAGCACAAATAGTATTTTCAAGGAAAAAAAGAGTTCTCCAATATACAAGTAAATTAGAATACTGGATGTTAAAGTATAGGAAACAAGGGTGGGAGATTATTAATAATAGCACTTGTAGTAATAGCAACACCATGTACTGAGCAATTTGCTAAGTGTTTTACATGCATCATCTTAAGACCTCACAACAATGCTATGATTTAAATACTGTAATTTTTCTTCATTTCATAGGTGAGAAGATTAATGCTCAGACAGGGTAAATAACTTGCCTAAAGTCAAGTACTTGAGCCCAGGTTATTTTCCAGAACCTACAGAAAATCCTAACTGTAAGCTGAAGCACAAAAGATGTTCTCTTTCCAAATGACTAAAACACAGAATTTCCAGAAGATTTTGTTATGAAAAGTTAATCTTGTCATCAGTCATTGTTTGAACTGGAGAGGTAGCATAAAATATAAATAATGGGCCGGCCCGGTGGCGCACTGCTACAGTGCGCCGCTTGGGAAGCGCGGAGGCGCTCCCGCCGAGGGTTCGGATCCCACATACGGACCGGTTCCCGCTCACTGGCTGAGCAAGGAGCGGGGGCAACGCCAAGGGTTGTGATCCCGTTGCCGGTCCCGGTCCGGTACAGGCGCGACACTGAAGGTTGCGATCCGTTGCCGGTCACGAAAAAAGACAAAAAGACAAAAAAAAAAAAATATATATATATATATATATATAAAAATAATGCTGGAAAATTCAAAATATGTAAATTAATGCTAACACTTGTGATTTCCAACAGTGCTCTTTACATCCATCTTTAGGACTCACCCGAATTATAATACTGCAGTCGGGTTGCTTCCTTCCTACATACACTTCAATTAGCAAATCTCCAGCCTGGGAAACCTACAAAAAGGCAGAGATGAAAACAGCACACATAATTATGTTGCAAAAACACACATATGACCAAGACAGTTATAAAGTCCTCGTCATATTTCTCAGTATTTCATAACAATGAAATGAACTCAGATCCCCTGCTTACAAGCATAATGTACCCATTTCCAGATATGGCTGATTAAGGATAAGGAATCTACACAAATCAGCCACAACAATCACAATGCAATTTTTTAAAATCTCTCAAGATCTCAGTGTTCTCAAATACTCTTACATTCTTACTGAAATAATGAATCTGGCTAAAATGGAAATACACTGACTTCAACAACAGAAGTTGTAGGAGCCGGCACCAAGTACATTAACAGGATAAACAAAATGAGGAGTGAAAACGAGCCATATGTAATTATGCTCTAAGCTATAATGTGTGCACAATATCAATAAGTCTTGCTAAGTTTTCAAAAAGATGATATATTCAAAAGTTGAAATTTGAGATCAGAGCTGTATATTAAAACTAAAAATTAAGCAAATTTAGTAAGAAAAAATAAAAGTGAACTGATCGAATAAGGCAGACAATAAAGATAAGTTTTTATTTTAACCATCTTTGGCCAAGCATTAAGTACTAAGTTATTTGGGTCATTATTACAATCCAGAAGGCATACTAAGTGAAGAAGGTATAAGCCAGAAAATAAAAAAAACATAATCTATCACTATGTAGATTGAGAATATAAAGAAGCTTAACAAAGAACCAAATGAATCTATGGAAAATATTTTGAATAGCTTTTTTCAGAAATACCCTTAAGTTACACAACCATCCAATTTTTAAAAAATGCTCATAATGGAGAAATAATCATTCTGCAGTTAAATTTGCCTCAGCATAAAATCTAATGAGCAAATTTGTAGGGGAAACATTAAACATGCACTTTGAAGAAGTGTCTTCATTATTCTTGCACTACAGGCTTAGAAAAGTTTAATTCCAATTTTTCATCCTCACTTTTGATGCTACACAAAAATTCTAGAAAGGAACAGATACAGTTGACACTTTTGCATTTCACTATGTTGCATAAACAACTCTCCAAGAAGTACACATTTAAAAAATTTATAAAAGGAAACACAAAGAACTCAAAGAGTGAAGACAAAAAGAACAGCTAAGAAATTCAAATGGGGTAAGACATAGACTGTCAGAAAAATACTCTGGAAGAGAGTTTTGAATGGGTTAGAGAAAAACTCAAGCAAAAGAACAGATTTTTGCAAACTCCTCCACTTTTCTTTTCCAACTATTATATCTTACAGACATATATCTTATTGTACTTATACGGAATTTGAAAAGCATTCAAGATTTATTTCTTTACTGTAATATGAATATAAAAGATAAAAATGCAAAAGCACACTCCTACTTTAATGCCGAAGATTATCTCAGGCTCACACAATCCTTTATTTCATAACTGAAACCCTCCCACAAAAATGCGAATGTAAGAAAATTGATAATAAGCCAAATATCTTAGTGTTAAAGCTAACTCCTCTTGAAGCTGCATTAATTACTTTGGGACAAAATGGAGGAAATAATTCATTAAATAATTATCATCATCAGTACTAGTACTGGGTAATTAAGCCTTCCGTCATTTCCTTCATATGGAATGATAGTTCCAATGACTCCTCTAAATAGAAGTGGATATTTCAGAACTGAGGAGAATTTAGGATATGACTAATAAGGAAGCACTTGCCTTATTACCCGAGTGTAACTGTGAACAGAGTACATTTGACCCATGTCTGTTATTTACACTGGTACTCCTAATCCACTATAATTCCTAGTTACTAGATGATTAATGACCAACTTTAAGAAGTGCCAGTGAATACTCATTAAACAAGAAAAGGTGCCTTGGAAAAAAGCTTAGTGCAACCTGAACACACAAATCCCATACAATGTGACTGAGGAAAGCAAGACAGGACCTAGAAAAGTTGATTTAAGACAAAAATTAGATCACATTAGAAACATTTCCATTAATACAATCATCTGAAAGCATGCAGAGCAAAAGCATATAGGAAATAATTTATATTTCCAAAATCATAATGGAAAGAGTCATTAGGCTATCTGAATTTTCAATTTTGTCTAGTATTTCTCTGGCTTTAAATGCTTCTTTTGGCATCCTTGGCATTTTCAACTGTTTTTATAAATAAAAGTTTACTTTATAAAGGAAATATTGATAAGTAAATAAAAACTGATCTTTCCTTCTATAGTTTTAAGAGTTTACATTAACATATTCTGAGGTATGTATCAGGTTGCAGAATTATACAACTATTTTATCTAGGTTCTTTGTCCCCATTACTTTTACTTTGCTTCAAATAAGAACCTGAAAATACACACAGCAAATGTCTTTACACACAGCAAATTATCTTTACAATACAAGTTTCTGTGTTTTTCTTTAATTCTTTAGAGATCTAACTATTACTACTCACTTGAGTGTCTTTCCACTTGGTAATAAAGCTATTTTCTATGTCCATTTGTCTGACTTGATCTTCTTTAACCTGTTTAAAATATAATTTAGGACATTCTAATAATGTAGAAGACAAGGAATGATGGTACTCATCCTCACGTAACTTCAGGAATTTAAATACCAACAAATTAAAAATAAATGAGAATGGCCATCTTAATCAGCATGGGTCTACACAGCTAGGGCAGGAATAAAGCCAACAAGATAAGAGTCTCTAAGTTCAGAATGTTTTATGATGATACTGCTTCAGTCTGCAGATTGCATCAATGGAAGCCCTATTGGTAAGGAGATTTAACAATCAAAGAGGCTGATGACTGGTTTCTTAAAGTTCATGTAGGTTGACAAACAAGACTCATTTCTCAAACTGAAATGTTCATTAAGTGCTCATTAAATTTCTACCATTTAGTTAAAGTTGGGTTTAACATAACTATGAAGATAACCATTCAAAAATAAAAAATAAAGAAAGCATGTAAAGCCATACATCTTTTTTTTCTAATTCTTTCATTCCTCTGCATCAGATTACTGCAAAGAAGTTGCTATTGATCAAAAACAGTGGACACATATAGAAAGAAAGAAAGAATAGATCAAAAAGAAAAGAATCCACCAATTCTCATGTCCATTCCTGTATGAATTAAAACACCAGCAGTGTTACTTTATCAAAATAGTCCCTTTCCCTTTGCTAAGGAATCTTTTGAGTAGTTACTATAATGAGAATATAAAACCTCTACAAATGATAATCTATTACACTAAGCCAATTAGTTTCATCTCTTACATCCACCCTCCAGAAAACAATCAGTCTTACAAACACCATTTAATGCAGTGCTCAAAAAGTTAAATGACAAAACTGAGATACTACAATTAGTTAGGTGATGAAACTGGACCTCTAATGCAAATCATAGACTTATTTCCTCTATTTTTACTTTTTTGAACTATGAAATTCCTATTCTAGCAGTTTTCTGATGAAACATTAAAATATTAACTTCATAAAACAGCACATTGAAAAGTCAAATAATTAAAACAGAAATGATTTACTAAAAGCCATAGAATAATATTATTTCAGGATTTTTGTTTTTTCCAATTGGGGACATAATTTTTTAAAAAAACCTAAAATGCTTTCAGGCTAGCCAGTCAGTTCAGTTGGTAAGAGCATGGCCTTATAACATTAAGGTCACAGGTTCAGACCATGGACAGCTGCCAAAAAGAAAAAGAAAATGGGAAGAAAAAATGCTTTCAATTGTAGAATTTAACAGCCTGGTGTTTATTACTGAATTTGTTAAATTCATAACTTCACACTTCTTAGTAGACATATTTAATGCATATACATATACCAAAGAGAAAACACACACATACAAACTCTATAAATAGAACCATTCTGTCCAACAGTCACCAGATGGTAAAAAGCTTTAAAAGCAGCTAAATTTAAATGAATGGCTATAGCTTAAAAACAGAGTTATTTCTAAAATATTAAAGAAAATATAATTATCCTTTATTTTACCTATTTCTAAACATTCATAAAGACCAGAATAATATCCTAAAATATGTATCACTGTTTGCAAATGACAACAAAACCATTTTAACAAGGGCAGGAAATAAAATATTTACCTCAAATATTTCAACATAATTATTAATTAGGTCCTCGATTACATTCACTTCTTCACTAGTTTGTCCCTTAGTTTGAAACAAACAGGATGAGAAGACCAAGGCCAAGTTATGGGCATTCATGTGATTGATTTCTGAGCATTTCTGAACCCTGTTAGAGAAAAGCATAGCTAATTATGACACGCTTCTATTCAAAAATTTCATAGAACTGAAAGCCAGAAACTCATTTATCATTTTTTAAACACACAAATATTGAAGTTCTCTGACATAAAAAGTGCAGTGGTGATTTACAAAAAAAAAAGAAAGAAAAAGAACCAGCCATCACCCCAAGAAAGGGAAAGTTACATTGATGCAAATGTGCTAGATGATAACTGTAAGTGGTGCACATGGAAGTATCTGTGAATGGTCTCTATTTATTTGTCACTGACTGCACATATAGTAGCTGACAGACTGCCTGTTTAATTACATTTGGAAATTTTTTCAATAGGTACTAAACAAGGGAGACTAACGCTATAGATTCTAGAAAGTACTAGGAAAAGTGAGAAAACATGACAGCAATTTATATGATAATCAAAGAAAATCATAATAAAATGCCAAATTACATAGTAGAGACAGAGAAAGCAAATGCAATCATCATATGATTTACAAGATGCAAAAGGAATTGTAATTTAATAGAGGAGGATGTAATAATTATGAACATCCTCCCTCAAAACCACCTCTGTACTGTTACCACCCTAGACTGTAAATATCTGGAAAATCTGTATGCATGTAAGCCTCTGTTACTGTACTGTTACCACCCTAGACTGTAAATATCTGGAAAATCTGTATGCATGTAAGCCTCTGTTAAGGAGGAATTTAAGTATCTCACAGTCAGAGACTGTTGCTTTAATCACACTGTCCATAATAAATATCTGGGTGAATGGAATTAAATGGATGTTACTGATGAAGCAAGTGATCTTTTATCTAGGGTCAGGATGGAATTAAATGCTGAATCAACCTGACCTTATCTAAATTTACCTCTCAAACTTCTGACACTATCAAATATCCCTCCCTTTCTTGAGAATTCCTTTTATAACACCATTCTCCTTTGGTACCCTTAACCCTCTCTTATCTTAAGTTTTTGTGGCTAAGATAGTGGACACAATATAGTATATTTCCTTTTCTTCCTTTCTTTCTTTGCCCCAGATGTTGGCATTCCCAAGTGTTCCATAACCAGTCTGTTCAGTCTCTCTACTCACTCAGGCCTTCTCATCAGAAGCCCAAAAGAAACAATTTCCTAATTAGTTTCTCTGCTTCTTCCCAAACAATTCCATCATATGGGGTATTATCCAAAAACAGATTTGATCAGTCACTTCTTATCATTTAAATAAAATCTAAATGTTTTTGCATAACCTACAAAGCC
Source organism: Galeopterus variegatus (assembly GCF_000696425.1). Taxonomy (NCBI): domain Eukaryota; kingdom Metazoa; phylum Chordata; class Mammalia; order Dermoptera; family Cynocephalidae; genus Galeopterus; species Galeopterus variegatus. The sequence goes on from NW_007729309.1 coordinate 127,404, forward strand.
TTCCACAACCTCCTGCCAGATAACTATAAGCCATTTCATCTTCCAGTAGTCTTATGTCCCAGAAAACATCCTTCATTCATTTCTCATACTTTTCTTTCATGTCCAGTTTATATGTCTCTTTAAATTTGAAGCATAAAAGCATTCCCTGGATCTCAACACACAATGAATCACTCTTCTCTCCTCTATAATTCTATGTTGAATGCTAAAATTCTGTACACTAAAATTTGTCCCAACATCTCATAGGTATAGACAAAGGACTATATAATGTAGACCTATATTTGTATGGTGTGATAAGAAAATCAGTTTTACCAAAAATGGAATTTACATGCATGAGAAGTAGTGGTTGTAAAAGAGAGATAAAGAGAACAGATGACAAATTGAGGAATATTTCTAAATCTAGACTCCAAATATGGTACTTATAGTAGAATTCAGCTTTATTGAAATTTATTCAAGAGAGTATTTAATCCACGCAAGAAGCTACAACAATATATTCCTTAAGCAAAATTTGTACTTTTCAAAATTTTTGTAATAATTCTTGCTGAGATCAAAACAAACAAAACTTTAGTTTTAACTTAAAAGGTTATTTTTGAACATCCTCATCCTTCAGAGCTCATTTCTCAAATCACCATTATATTCCTTACATCCTTCCAAATGCAGGGGGACTTTCATGTCCTGACACAGAAAATGTATTTGACTTTTAAAATTTCTTCGTCTGACCAATAGTCTGATAACAAAACATAGAGGTCAGGTAAGATATAAATTGATAATGAAGAATCAAGAGTTTATAGAGTCCACCATAAGAAACACTGTGCTCACAGAGATTCCTGTTCTAGAGTTCTTGTCCCCCAAAACACAATGAATCCCTCAATTTCTCTTGATAATTCCATGTTGCATACTAACATTCACTATGTTAAAATTTGTCCCAAGATTTCACAGTCATAGAGATAGGACTATACAATGTAGACTATATTTGTATGTGCAATAAAAAAATTGTTACTTTCTTCTCCAACTTCCCACCCAAATGAGTTTTAAAATTCTTGCTTATGCACTGAAAGCATTTGAGGATGCTGTATATGATTATTACTGATTCATTTAAGAAATTCTCCAGTGCTATTTATCTGTAAATGTCACTTAATTACAGACAGAATCACTGAAGTGATAGTTCTCAAAAGATGGGGAAAGATTCACAGCTACATGCAGAAGGTTAATCACACTACTTTAAATTTAAGAAATAACGACCTATTGAGTGCCTTGTTTGAAATGTCTAGAAAAGTTCACAAATTCATCCACCTGTACAAGTGTTCAATTATAGCTGCCAATGTTGCTCGGTTGACCCCTGGAAGAGTACGTATAAAAGCTCCATACTTTTTAATTCTTTCCTTGTCATCTTGCATATCTGGAGGAAAAAAGAAAAATCTTTAGGCCGAATCACCTATATTTTTAATTGCTTTTTAACAGCATTTTAAAACAATAATCACAAGTGTATTTCAATACGTGATGCAATCAGATTTTAGTAGAAAAAAATCAAACTTGTAAAGTAACTGCCTATAATTCTGGAAAAGCATTTATTTACATAAATATAACATGGCTATATGCTATAGCTTTTATAATTTGTAATTTAAAATAAAGCATTTACAAAATGGAAAGTTTGGAGGGGTTATATTTTTAATCTTCTATTTTATGGGCTCCTGAACTTTAACTTAACAGGAATACATTCAATAAATTACTCAAATTAGAGTACAAATTATAATTTAAAATAAAGCATTTACAAAATGGAAAGTTTGGAGGGGTTATATTTTTAATCTTCTACTTTATGGGCTCCTGAACTTTAACTTAACAGGAATACATTCAATAAATTACTCAAATTAGAGTACAAATTGAAGAGATAAGCCAGAAGTATTTCAACTCTGGTTACATAAATGTTTCATTATTTGTATTTGAAAATGACATTTCTGATTTTTCTTTATGAAATTACAAAAATCTTTCCAAAGCTATGAACCATCCCAGAGCTGTGAACATTGTGTTACCTCTCTGATCTATGTAATGGGGTTTTTACCAGCCCTGGTGCCTTCAACTATTTGGAAAAGATCAGAGGACAATGAAAGAAGTCATGTACAGGCCTTAATACTATGATCCAGACTTAGAGGAAGATGGACGCTCTGCCTTTGTCCTGGACAGAAATTGGGTGGTTCATGGAGTGGAAGATGAGAAGCAATTATTCTCCACTATCCTAACCCCAAAAAACCAGAGACAAGAGAAACTAGAGACAGGAATCTCCAGAGTTCTAGACTCTAGAAGATGTATACTGGTGTTTTGGACTAACCTACTGTCTGATAGAGGAAATAAAAAATCATTCGTCAAATAAAAGCTTTTTCTGACTTTCTAACTCAAGGGATTACACATATATTCCCTTTCAAGTCCTGACCACCTTTACAAACGAGACCTTTTCATTTCCTGCTCAGCCCTATGTGTTCTATTCACTGAAAGCCAGCAGCACATTAATGATTATTTAAAAGTACATGGTCACTTGTCAAGGACATTAGGATCCCTGGGAATGTAAGAAACTCTGTGACACATTTTTCAAGTACACTCTTATTCAAAACTGCAAGTGATATCTCTTTTGTACTGATTTCACCTGCATATGAGATCTATAAAAGTAAATGTAGTCATATCGACTTAAGTACTGTAGTAGATGTCTAAAAGCAAAAGGGGAAAACAACCAAAGACTACATTCAAAGACTATACTGGAAACGAATTAAAAATTATTTATTACCCCCAGCATAATCCAAACATTTACCCAAATGTCATCCAGTTTCTAACCATAGGAGTAATTACCTTTATTCGATAAAATTTAATTAATACTATTACACTTAAAATAAGATAGTCATGCTGGCATAGCATATTTTCATACATCTTATCAGAATAAAATAGATATTTTCAAAATAAAGCTAATTTTGAAAATTAAAACTTGAAAATAAAACTCAGGAAAGATTTCAGGTCATACAGAAAATACAATGAGCAATTCAACTAGCTACAGAATTCAGTCAATTTAATAGTGTTCTTAGAAGAACAGAACTTCTCTCATATACACAGGTGGCATGTCACTACAAAGCATTCTTGGCCTCAGGTACATAGGATGCTAGAAAGTTCTCTCCAATGAAATCACCCAGAGAGTTCTGCCTTATCCTTGTCAGATCCAACATGGGGCACTTCTGAAGGGGCTGGCTTTTATACTGGATCTAACACCAAAAGACTTAAAGGCTATTTGACCCATTATTCAAAGTCTTATCCAAGTAAATTCTTAAAGAATTCACATCCACGTAAAAGGTGAACATATTCCCTTCTGACACATACCTATCACTTGCCAACTATCTCGTCCGCTTAGTAGACTGACAACAGTATACACTTCTTCATCAATGAGTTTGACAACTTTAGTAAAAAATATATTTTTCACATATTTTCAATAACTTATTTTCCACAATAAATACAAATTATAAGTCTTTATAAAATAGATACTACAAATAACTTCATAGTTATAAATTACAATACAATTTTTAATATGAGGGTTAGAAGGTAATTAGCCTTAAAGAGACGTATTTATCTAATTCCGTATTTTATATCCCAGAAAATTACACTATCAACTCTTCTCATTACAAAGTAAATAAAAGGTGCATAAGCCATGAAAAACTTTATTTTAATAGCAATACCACTCTCTTTTTGCTGACACTAATAAAGTTCGTTCTTGGGATAATTTTCAAACTATGGCTGTTTAGTGACATCATTTCAAAATTAATCCCTTCACGTACATTATTTATGTTTCAGATTAAACAAATACTTTCACTGAAAAAAACCTATTTCTCAACAGAGGAACATCATATAGCCAAATTCAAAACCCATTTTTCAAAAAAAAAGTTGAAACATTAAATGTATAAGAAAGATATAGATCAGTACATATGTTATAATTCACAAATAAAGTTTAAAAACTGAAAGAAAATGAAGATTAAAAATAATCATTTTGAAAATGGTGTTATATAAGAAATTCGCAACCCTCAGTGTTGCCCCCGTACCGGACCGGGACCGGCAACGGGATTGCAACCCTTGCCGTTGCTCCCGCGCCTCGCTCAGCCAGTGAGCGGAAACCGGTCTGCATGTGGGATCTTAACCCTCGGGCGGGAGCGCCGCCGCGCTTCCCAAGCGGCGCACTTATCCAGTGCGCCACCGGGCCGGCCCTCTTTGTGTATTTTGACCTTGCTATTTTTGCTATCTGACTGAACTTTGGGATTTTATTTTATTCAATGGGGGTATAAACCATTTCCATCAATATTTATTCTAATGTTCAAATTACCCCAAATTTGGCCAGTTGGATTCCTTTCCAACCGGTTCCATATCCTTTCGATGTGTCCACAGCATTTTTGGAGCACTTCCTCACTTTATGGTACAGGAAGATGTTCTAGGCATTTCCTCCAAAATCACTGATTCTTTTGGTGGAGAATGGTCTTTACAAACCAAGATTTGGGTACTAGGTATGTTTATTGCTACTGACAGGACATTGCTTTTAGATATGTTCATCAGATAGCCTAGGAAATATACGTGTGTGGATGTATATATGCACCTACACACAATCACACATATGTGTAGGCATACATCAGACACCCATACATTTATATTTATAAGGTACACACATGTATATATATGTTTATGCACACATACACATATATAGATTCATATTTATTTCTATATCTACCTTAATATTTTTAGTCTGATATTTCTATTTCCAGGCCAGCACTGCCTAGTGCATTCTAGCCTTTCTGCATTTCTAACTCCTTTCTCCAATGTAGCTTTCATAAAGAAACCTAGCTTCTATTACCCTCAATATAGTAACACTTTTGCCATGCTGGAGTACATGTAATGCAGTTTCAAAATTGCTAGCACATACCACTGTAAAAAAAAGCAAGCCTACAAACTAGAATTAAATAATCTGTTTACAGTGTTTTAGCTTAAATGTACAAAAAGTGAAATGCACACATCTCAACTGTACAATTCAATAAGTTTTGATGAATGTACCAATGATCCTTTTTAAAAATAGAATACACTATTTCCAGTTTCCTCATACTATTCCCAGTCAATCTCTCTTTCCCAGAGGCAATCACTTTTCTGATTTTTTTTGTAACCATAGATTAGTTCTGCCTGTTCTAGGACTTCATATAAATGGAAATATATTCTCTCTGTGACTGGCTTTTTTTCACTCAAAGCATTGTGTCTGTGCGATTCATCCATAATATTGCATATATCAATATTTTGTTATTTTTTATTGCTGAGTAGTATTGCATTGAACATACCATGATTATTAATGCATTGTTCTGTTGATGGTTATTTGGGTTTATTTTGGCTTGGGAGTATTATGAATAAAGGTTCTTGTAAAAGTCTTTTTTTGTAGATATATGTTTTAATTACTCTTAGGTAAATGCCTAGAAATAGGATTATTGGGTAATAGGAAACGTCTACATGGGATCTCCAAAAAGTTTATGGAAAATGCATATTATGAAAAAAACTATGCATGGACTTCAAAGGGATTTTTGGAGCCACAATAAAGTCTCACTAATTTGTTATAAAATGTCTGAACAGAACCTAGTTTGAGGCACGACAAAGGATAGAACATTAGTTTAAAAAGAGCTCCTATCACAGCATCATGAATTCTGCTAAAACTGAAGTAAGAACAAACATTAAATTTATGGTGATGCTTGGGTGGAAGAATGGTGAAATCATTGATGCTTTACAATAAGTTTATGGGGACAATGTCCCCCCAAAATCAGTAGTTTACAAATGGATAATTCGTTTTAAGGAGGGACCAGACAATGCAGAAAATGAAACTTGCAGCAGCAGACCACATCAATTTGTGAGGAAAAAATGAATCTTGTTTGCACCCTAACTGAAGAGAACCAATGATTGACAACAGAAACAATAGCCAGCACCATAGACATCTCAGCTGGTTCAGCTTACACAATTTTGACTTAAAAATTGAGCAAACTTTCCATTGGATGGGTGCCAAAACTGCTGCACCCAGATCAGTTGAAGACAAGAGCAGAACTTTAATGGAAATTTTAAACAGGTGGGATCAAGATCCTGAAGCGTTTCTTTGAAGATCTGAAGAAACAGGACATGAAACTTGGCTTTACCAGTACAATCCTGGAGACAAAGCACAATCATAGCAATGGCTACTGAGAGGTGGAATGGTCCAGTCAAAACAAACATGGACTGGTCTAGAGCAAAGGTCATGACAACAGATTTTGGGATGCTCAAGGCATTTTGCTTGTTAACTTTTGGAGGGCCAAAGACTGATAAGATCTGCTTATTAAGAGAGTGTTTTGAGAAAGTTAGCCAAAGCTTTACAGAAAAACACCTGGGAAAGCTTCACCAGAGAGTTCTTTTCTACCACAATGCTCATGCTCATTCCTTCATTAAACATAGGGGATTTTGCAAGAATTTTGATGGGACATCTTTAGGCATCCACCTTATAGTCCTGATTTGGATCCTCTGACTTCTTTTTTGTTTCCTTATCTTAAAAAATGTTTAAAGGATTTTTAATCCACTTGGATCTTAAATCCATTTCTCTTCAGTTAATAATGTACAAAAGACTGTATTGACACAGTTAAATTCCCAGGGCTGTCAGTTCTTTCAAGGTGAATTTAAAGGCTGGTATCATTATTTACAAAAGTGTCTTTTAAACTGATGGAGATTGTGTGGAAGAATAAAGTTTATAAATTTTATTTTTATCTTTTAATTCCATTTTTCCATGAACTTCTTGAAGTCCTCTCTTATGTTTAACTTCAAAAGAAAATGCCAAAACTTTCCCCAAATTGGTTGTATTATTTACATTCCCACCAGCAACATAACATCTGAAAGCTTACTTTATGCCATATCTTTGCCATGATTTGGTATCAACAACTTTTTACAAGTCATGCTAGAGCATATGCAGTGGTACCTAATTGTGATTTTACTTGTCATGTTCTAATGAATAATAAAATATAACATTTTTTCAATTGATTAGTGGCTATTTGTATATTTTCCTTTTGAAAGTCTTTTGCCTATGTTTAAAATATTGATTTTTGTCTTCTTTTATTATTGAGCTTTAGTAGTCCTTTCTATATCACGGATACAAGTAACCAGGCAGCTACAAATTTCTCTCTAAGTGCTGCTGTAGCTATATTGCACAAATTGTTTTAAATATCATCCATTTTCAAACATTTTTAATTTTTCTTTTGATCTCTTTTTTTGGGTTACTTGTATGTGTGTTTTAAATTTTCTAATATTTTAAATTTTATAGATATTTTATTGGTATTTATTTTTAATTAAATTCAAATGAGGTTAGAGAGCATATTTTATAAAATTGCAACCATTTTAAGTTTACTGAGATTTCCAGATGTCCAACATATGGTCTATGTATTTTTTAAAATGTGTATTTTCTTTTTGGGTATTTCTAGTATTCTAAAAATACTGATTAGATCAAGGTAGTTGATAGGAGAAAAATAGTTAAGCAGTAGGTCATCAATCCATTCTTTTGTATTACTGGGAGATTCCTCCTTAAAAAAAAAAAAGTCAGGTGCCTTGGTGGTAATGATAAAAACCTCTTAGCTAGCAAATTAATAATATTTAAATTGGAATAGTCTTTATCTATGGAAAGCTTTCAGCTTAATATTCCAGATCTAGTATTGTTTTGTGATAAAGAAACCTAGACCTTACAGATTTATAGGTCATGGCTGCCTGAAAAATGTTGCATAAACTATGGAACTATTTTGGTATAAACTGGACATATTTCAGGACCGAGGTAACTCTTTTCTGAATAAGTAATATAGCCATGTACCTTAGTTAGAGACTCTAATGTTAATCTGTACTGAAGCACATCTGATGTATGAGTAAGGATCTTAGGAGATGCATTGACAGTTATGGACCATTTCCTGCTTGCCCAAGCCTAGTAATTACTTGTATCCTTGATATTTTTGGTAAAGTTTGTTATTGGATAAGATCTCTGATTCGTGTGAATCTGATTTGACAATTCAGATTTTTGTATCATCTCAATAATGTAGTTCAGTTCTATTTCTTTACTGATTTCTTTAAAATTTTAATATTTTCTAAAAATTATATTGAAAATAGTAGGAAATATGCATCATCGAAGAATAGAATAATTTGTTATCTACTGGAGATAAAAGCAAACTATATATAAATTTTATTTTTAGGTTATAACCATATAAATTGCTATCTGAATTAGTCAATAATTTATATTTACCAGAGGCATTGGCAGAGGATTAAAGTAATCTCTCGTTTGTTATATTGGGGGGATTAAATAGGTCTTGTGGCATCTAAAGCAACAGGAAGCCAAACAGAGAGGTGATCCTGGATAACTTTTAGCCTGTTAGCCTATGCATATTTGAAGCAGTACATCTGTCAGAAATTAGTTGGCTTCATGTCTGTGGGTTTATTTCTGGACTCCACTCTGTTCTACTGATCTATTTTTCTATCTTTTTGCCAATAACATGCTATCTTGATTAATGTAGCTTTATGGTAACTCTTGAAATAAGGTAGTGTGAGTCTTCCAACTTTGTTGTCTTTTTTTCAAAAGTATTTTGGCTATTCAAATTTATTTGCTTTTCAGTATACTTTTTAGCATCTATAAAATTGCCTGCTGTAAATAAAGTGACTAAAGGATGCTACAAGATCTCTTGTACCTGTATCTCTAAGGTGCTTCACAGTGTCTGCACTTCCCTTGCCTTTACCAGTTCACCAACTGTTACAGCTGAAGTCTTTGATTGGTGTTGGGTAGCATCTGTCCCACCTACATAAGTGTTCGTCTACTTTCTTTTCCAGCAGACTCCTGTATATTCTGAGATTTGGGGTTAGTAGGATACCTTGTGACTTCAGCTCTCTGATGGGTTCAAGGAAAGTCATACACTTTTAGTTTGTATGTCTTATTTCCTTGTTTAAATGTGAGAATGAAGGAATTTAGCAAGAAGAGATTCTCTTTAGTTTTTTATATCCCTAGGAATCTTACTGATTTTTTAACCAATTATTTTTATCAGTTATTGAGTGAAAGAGTTAAAAGTCATTAGCTGTCATTGTCAATATATCTATTTATCCTAATTTTTGTATATGTTTTATTTCTTGTATTTTAAAGATCTGTTATTTTGTACATAAACATTTAAGATTGTTATGTCTTCCTGTTTATAATTTACTCTTTATTATTAAATGTTCATGTCTCTTATTATTAAAAAAATTGAATTTTACTGGTCTTATATTAATATGGTCACTCTAGCTTTCTTATGCTTACTGTTTTTATGGTGTATCTTCTATCCTTTTACTTTCAATCCACCTTTAACTTAATAAGTTAGGTATATTTTTTATAGATAACCGATAGGTAGACCATGCTTTTAATCCAGACTCACAATCTGTAGGTTTTAATTGGAGTTTTAAAAAAACAATCAAATTCATTTATATTCAATGTCATTTATTGATATAGTTAGATTCATGTTTACTATCTTTCTCTGAATTTTCTGGTTTGTTTTTTTTCTTCACCATTTTCTGAATTTTTGGTTTATTTAAGTGTATTTTTAGTGTTGCATTTTAATTCCTTCACTGCATTTCTGGTTTATAAAATTTGGCATTTTTTAGTTATTTGCTCTGGGGATAATAATGCGAATCATAAATTGATCATGGTATGCTTAGAATTAATGCTGTATACTTCATGTAAACTTTAAAAAATGTGTAATGATATACATTTGCTCCTACAGAGTATTAAAACTAGTTACATCTTTTGTGAAAAATATATAGTCTTCTATATTAACCTACATATTTACATATTTATTATTTTTTCCATCTAGTAGTATTCTTCCTTAGCCTGTAGAATTTTTTTCTTTCTTTCTGAATTTCTGTCTACATGTAACAAATACTTTCACTTTTTGTTTATTTATGTATTTTAAATTTTATTTTATCAATATACAGTGTAGTAGATTTTCATGTCCTTTTAACAAATCCTCCCTCTCCCATCCCTCCCCCCCCACCCATCAACATCATATCTGTTCAATTGTCTTAACAAGTTCAGGGAATTGTGATTGTTGTATATTCTTTCCCACCAGCCCTGTTTGTTTGTGTATTTATTTATTTATTTTTAGATCTCAATAAGTGAGAACATGTGGTATTTCTTTTTCTGTGCCTGACTTATTTCACTTAATAGACTTTTTTATAAGTACATCCATGTAGTAACTCATTCTTTTTTATAGCAGAGTAGTATTCCACTGTGTAGATATACCACAGTTTCCTTATCCACTCATCTGATGATGGACATTTGGCCTGGTTCCAACTTTTGCCTATTGCAAATAGTGCTGCAATAAACATTGGCATACAAGTATCCCTTTGACATGATGATTTCCATTCCTCTGGGTATATTCCCAGCAGTGGAATAGCTAGGTCATATGGTAAATCTATCTGTAATTGTTTGAGGAACCTCCAAACCATTTTCCATAAAGACTGCACCATTTTTCAGTCCCACCAACACTGTATGAGAGTTCCTTTTTCTCCACAACCTCACCAGCATTTATCATTCTCAGCCTTTTGGATATTAGCCATCCTAACTGGAGTGAGATGATATCTCAGTGTACTTTTGATTTGCATTTTCCAAATGCTGAGTGA
>NW_007729309.1:139017-139555 GCF_000696425.1 Galeopterus variegatus
TATATCTTCCTTTGAGAAATGCCTATTGAGCTCCTTTACCCATGTTTTAATTGGGTTACTTGTTTTTTTGCTGTAAAGTTGTTTCAATTTCTTGTATATTCTGGATATTAACCCTTTGTCAGATGTATATTTGGCAAATATTTTCTCCCACTCTGTTGGTTATCTTTTAACACTGTCAATTGTTTCTTTTGCTGTGAAGAAGCTATTTAGTTTGATATAATCCCATTTGTTTATTTTTCCTTTGGTTGCCTGTGCTTTTGGGATCATATTCATAAAATCTGTGCCCAATCCTATTTCCTGGAGTGTTTCCCCTATATTTTCTTTAAGGAGTTTTATTGTTTAAGGGTGTATATTTAAATCTTTAATCCATTTTGAGTTGATTTTGGTATGTGGTGAGAGGTATGGGTCTAGCTTCATTCTCCTGTGTATGGATAACCAGTTTTCCCAACACCATTTGCTTAAGAGGCTGTCTCTTTCCCAATGTGTAGACTTGGTGCCTTTGTCAAAGATCAGATGGCTATAGGTGTATGGGTTGATT
>NW_007729309.1:140345-148679 GCF_000696425.1 Galeopterus variegatus
TATATCTTCCTTTGAGAAATGCCTATTGAGCTCCTTTACCCATGTTTTAATTGGGTTACTTGTTTTTTTGCTGTAAAGTTGTTTCAATTTCTTGTATATTCTGGATATTAACCCTTTGTCAGATGTATATTTGGCAAATATTTTCTCCCACTCTGTTGGTTATCTTTTAACACTGTCAATTGTTTCTTTTGCTGTGCAGAAGCTATTTAGTTTGATATAATCCCATTTGTTTATTTTTCCTTTGGTTGCCTGTGCTTTTGGGGTCATATTCATGAAATTTGTGCCCAATCCTATTTCCTGGAGTGTTTCCCCTATATTTTCTTTAAGGAGTTTTATTGTTTAAGGGTGTATATTTAAATCTTTAATACATTTTGAGTTGATTTTGGTATGTGGTGAGAGGTATGGGTCTAGCTTCATTCTCCTGTGTATGGATAACCAGTTTTCCCAACACCATTTGCTTAAGAGGCTGTCTCTTTCCCAATGTGTAGACTTGGTGCCTTTGTCAAAGATCAGATGGCTATAGGTGTATGGGTTGATTTTTGGATTCTCTATTCTATTCCATTGATCAGTGTGTCTGTTTTTATGCTAGTACCATGCTGTTTTGGTTATAATAGCTTTGTAGTATAGTTTAAAGTCAGGCAGTGTTATGCCTCCAGCTTTATTGTTTTAGTTCAGGATTGCTTTGCCTATATGTGGTCTTTTGTTATTCCATATAAATGTTATGATAGTTTTTTAAAATTCATAGAAAAATGGCATTGGAATTTTGATGGGGATGCATTGAATTTGTAAATTATTTCTGGTAGTATGGACATTTTCACAATGTTAATTCTTTCAATCCAAGAGCATGGGATATCTTTCCACCTTCTTGTGTCCTCTTTAATTTCTCTCAATAGTGGTTTGTAGTTCTCATTAAGGAGATTTTTCACATCCTTAGTTAACTTTATTCTTAAGTATTTTATTTTTGGTGGCTATTGTAAATGGGCTAGCTTTCTTGATTTCTTTTTCTGCATGTTCACTATTGGAGAATAGAAATGATACTGATTTTTTTGTGTTGATTTTTGTATCCTGCAACTTTGCTGAAATCGTTTATCAACTCTAAGAGTTTTTTTGTAGAGGCTTTAGGCTGTTTGAAGTACAGGATCATATTATCTGCAAATGGGGACATTTTCACTTCATCTTTTCCAATCTGGATGCCCTTTATTTCCTTCTATTCTCTGATTGCTCTGACTAGTACTTCCAACACTATGTTGAATAGGAGTGGTGAGACTGGGTACCTTGTCTAGTTCCTGTTTTTAAGGGAAAAGCTGAATTTCCCCATTCAGGGTGATATTGGCAGTGGGCTTATCATATATGGCTTTAATTATGTTGAAATACTTTCCTTCCATATCTAACTTGTAGAGAGTCTTTATCATGAACAAATGTTGAATTTTGTCAAATGCTTTTTTAGCATCTATAGAGATGATCATATGGTCTTTGTCTTTGATTTTATTGATGTGGTGTATCACATTTATTGATTTGAATATGTTGAACCAACCTTGCATCCCTGGGATGAATCCCACTTTATCATGATGTAGAATTTTGTGTATGTGTTGTTGCATTCTGTTAGCTAGTATTTTTTGAGGATTTTTGCATCTATATTCATCAAGGATATTGGCCTGTAGTTTTCTTTTTTTGGTATGTCTTTGTCTGGTTTTGGTATCAGGGTGATGTTTGCTTCATAGAATGAGTTTGGGAGAATGGCTTCTGTTTCAATCTTTTGCAAGAGTTTGTAGAGAACTGGTATCAATTTCTCTTTGAAGGTTTGGTAGAATTCTTCAGTGAACCCATCTGGTCCTGGGTTTTTCTTTGTTGGGAGCCTTCCGATAACAGCTTCAATCTCTTCTTGTTATTGATCTGTTCAGATTTTCTATATCTTCTTGGCTCAGTTTTGGTAGTTTGTGTGTGTTCAGAAACTTATCCATTTCCTCCAGATTTTCAAATTTTTTGGCAAATAGTTGTTTGTAGTAGTCTCTAGTGATTTCTTGTATTTCTGAGGTATCAGTTGTAATATCAACTTTTCCATTTCTAATTTTTGCTATTTGGGTCTTCTCTCTTCTCTTTTTTAGTTAGCCTTGGTAATGTTTTGTCAATTTTATTTATCTTTTCAAAAAAACAACTTTTTGAATCATTGATCTTTTGTATTGTTTTTGGGTTTCTATTTCATTAAGTTCTCCTCTGATCTTAATTATTTCTTTCTGTCTGCTAACTTTGGCTTGGATTGTTCTTGTTTTTCTAGTTCTTTAAGGTGAAGTGTTAGGTTGATCACTTGCCATCCTTCCATTCTTCTGAAGTAAGCATTTGATGTGACAAATTTCTTCCTTAGTAGTACTTTTGCAGTATCCCACAGGTATGTGTATAATGTATCATTATTTTCATTATTTTCAATGAATTTTTTGATTTCCTGTTTAATTTCTTCTTGGACCCGTATGTCATTAAGTAGAATGCTGTTTAATTTCCATGCCTTTGCATAGTTTCCAGAGTTTTGCTTGCCAATGATTTCTAATTTTAATCCATTGTGATCTGAAAAAATACGTGGAATAATTCCAGTTTTTTTAAAATTTGTTGAGACTTGATTTGTGACCTAATATTTGATCTATCCTGGATAATCTTCCATGTGCTAATGAGAAGACTGAATATTCTAAGGTTGTTGGATGAATGTTCTGTAGATATCTGCCAAGTCCAATTTGTCTAAAGTGTTGTTTAGATCATGTGTTTCTCTGCTGATTCTTTGCCTAGATAATCTCTCCAATTTTGAGAGTGGGGTGTTCACATCCCCTGCTATTATGGTATTAGTGTCTATCTTACTCTTTAGGTCTAATAGTGTTTGTTTTATAAATCTGGCTTCTCTGATATTGGGTTTGTATATATTTATGACTGTTATGTCTTCTTGATGGATAAATCCTTTTATCATTATATAGTGGCCTTCTTTATCTCTTTTTATGGTTTAAAGTCTATTTTATTAGATATAAGAATAGCTACTCCATCTCATTTCTCATTTGTTTGCATGGTATATCTTTTTCCATCCTTTCACTCCTAGACTATGTGTGTCTTTACAGGTGAGGTGAGTCTCTTGAAGGCAGCATATAATTGGGTCCACCTTTTTAATCCAGTTAGTCAGTCTGTGTCTTTTGAGTAGGGAGTTTAATCCTTTCACATTGAGTTGTTATTGAAAAGTGTTGATTTTCTCCTAGCATTTTACTGATTTTTCTTTGGATGTCTTTATCTTTTGTTCCTTCTTTTTTGATTTACTGTTTGTTTTCTGTATTTGTTGGTTTCTTGGGGTGGTAGATAAACCTTTATATCTCTTTATTGTTAGCATTTTTATTTTACTAGTGGATTTTGTTTTTTCTTGAGTATTTATAGCAGTGGTGGTTGTTTTTCAGGTACTAAACCCAGTACTCCCTTGAGAATTTCTTGTAAGGCCAGTCCTGTGGTAGTGATCTCCCATAGTTTTTGTTTGTCTGAGAAATATACTATTTGTCCTTCGTTTCGAAGGATAGCTTTGCTGGGTAAAGTATTCTTGGTTGGCAATCTTTGTCTTTTAATATTTTGAATATATCATCCCATTCTTTTTTGGCTTTTAGGGTTTGTGTTGAGAAGTCTGATGTTAGTCTGATTGGGTCTCCCTTATAGGTGACTTGATGCTTTTGTCATGCAGCTTTTAAGATTCTCTCTTTGTCTTTGAGTTTTGCCAATTTGACTATAACATGTCTTGGAGAGGATCTTTTTGTGTTACATATGTTTGGGGATCTTTGAGCTTCCTGAATCTGAATGTCTGTATCTTTCCCTATACTTGGGAAGTTTTCTGCCATTATTTCATTGAATATGTTTTCAATGCCATTTCCTTTTTCCTCCCCTTCTGGAATACCCATGATTTGGATATTTGAACAAATATGGTTGTCTGTTACCTCTCTTAGATTTTCTTCAAAGTTGTAAATTCTTTTTTGTTTTTTCTTTTTCCACCTGTGTTATTTCAAACAGCTCATCTTTAAGGTCAGAAATTCTCTCTTCTGCTTGTTCTAGCCTGCTGGTTAAACTCTCTGTTGTGTTTTTTATTTTATTGAATGAATTCTTCAGCTCTGCAAGCTCTGCTATGTTCATTTCAGGGTACTGATTTCTTTGTACATTTCTTCTTTCAGGTCCTGTATACTTTTCCTCATTTCATTGTGTTGTCTATCTGAGTTTTCCTGTATCTCATTTAGTTTACTTGGAATTATCCCTCAAAATTCCTTGTCACTCATTTCAAGGACTTCCTGTTCTGTAGGAACTAGAGCTTGGGAATTATTATTAAACTTTTGTGATTGTACCTTCTTGACCTTTTATATTTCTGCTGTCTTTTCTTTGGTGTTCAATCATTGTGGCAGGGGATTTCATGGTCCACTCATTCGACTCTAATGTCTGGCTAGGATCTAGCTGGGACTGCTGCCCATTTGGCACAACTGCCTCAGTGCCTGTGGGTGGGAGGCTTGGGCCTCTCTGGGCCATGTGGACTGGCCTGGGCTTGGAGTCCCACAGGGGCACCTACCTGGTCTGGTGCGGGTGGATCAGCCTGGGGCGTGTGGTTCCCAGCAGCTCTCTTGCTCACTTTTTACATTTCTGAAATGTCATTACATTACTTTCATTTTTGAAGGATATTTTTTGTGGACATAGAATTTTGGGTGCAAATATATTATTTTTTTAGGCACTCTGAAGATATTCATTGTATTCTGGACTCTTTCTGAAGGTAAGTCAGGTGTTATTCATATTATTGTTTACCTATGTAATGTATCATTTTTTCTAACTGCTTGCAGTTGACTATATGTCTGAGTATAGTTTTCTTTGCATTTATCTTGCATGTGTTTTGCTAATATTTGTTAAATTATAAGTTTAAATTTTTAACAAATTTGAGGAATTTTCTACAACTGTTTGCTCAAATATTTTTTCTGCCTCATTCTCTCTGTTTTCTTTTTCTGAGAATCCAATTATATATATATTAGACTGCTCATATTGTTTTCCATGTCACTGAGGCTGTATTCATTTTCTCAGGTGAGATAATTTCTACTAATTCTATGTCATCCATCTCCAATCCTCTGCTAATCTCATCCACTGATTTTTTAAAATTTCAGATATTGTACCATTGATTTTTAGACTCCTCATTTTTATAGTTTTTATTTCTCTGCTAAAATTCCCCAACTTTTTGTTCTATATGTTTTTGAGCCCCTGAACATATTTGTAATAAAATAGTTACTTTATGTTCCGGCATCTCTGTGTATTTCAATTGATTTCTGATGGCTGACATGTCACTTAACTATGGATCATATTTTGTGTGTGTGTGTTTTGCTCATCTAGGAATTTTGTTTATAGAAAGAACATTGTAAATAAAGCATTCTAGAGACTAACTTCTGCTATCTTTTCCTGAAGAATATTTATAATTGTTCTATCAGGAGTTAATCTTGTTGGACTCAAGCTCTCAATGCTATCTTTCTTATAATTGACAGAAGCTAACATCTATCTTTTAAGCTTTTTTCAAAGCTTTTTTTTCAAAAGTTACTTGTAAACTGTTACTTTCTGCCAGACACCCAGGAGTATAGTTATATGTTTAACAGGACCAGCCAAGGGTTTGGGCAGAATTTAAATGCAGATTTTTTTACTTCCCCATACTGTGGCTCTTTCCTTTCCAGTGTTTCCTTTAACACATTCTAGATACTCTGGCAACCCTGAATTCAAGCTTACAAGACTGAAATTTCTGCTTAAGATCCAGACTTCCCACACTGTGTAGACTGAGAACTTCTCCTAGATGAAAAGTTGCATAAATGCATACCTGCCAAGTTATTTTTCTATTTCAAATGTTGACTCTCTTCCAGCTTCTTTCTGCTTCCTACCACTTGTTTTTTCTATTTTGTTCAGAGTTTGTAATTTTGTCTGCAGGAATGTTAGTCCATTACAAGCTACTCTGTCATTACCAGAAGCAGAACTCTCTTAACTTTTAAATAAATATTCTTGATGTTATTTTGTAATTCAAAAAAAAAAACAAAAAGAAAACACACACACACACACACACTTTCCTTGTAGAAAAATCAGACAGCTCAGAAAAAAATAGAGGAAATAAAGGTAATTTGTAATCCAATGACCCAGAAATAACCATTATAACATTTTGAAATCTATTATACATTATTACAGTTTTCTCTCTCTTATTTTCTCATCCATGCACCCACACACACAGAAAATTGGCATATATCTACTGTTTTGTATCCTACTTTTTTTATTCATCATATCATGAATATTTTCAATTTGATTACACATATTTTGAAATGATAGTTTTAAATATTAAATATATACTGTCATATGAATGTATCATTTATTTAACCATTATTGTTACCTACTTTGATTGATACCAATTTTTATTCTGTTAAATAGGTCTGCAAAACACACCTTATACATTAATCTCTTTTAGCATGTTGTATTATTCCTTTAGGATTGATTTCCAGAAATAAGAATATTGCATCAAAGTATTAATATTTAATGATTCTTGCTAGTCCTTGATGGTTTTTCAGAGAGTTTTTTTAAACCAATTTACACTTAAATTGGTTGTGTATGAGAGTTATGCTTCACTACGACTTCCACCCATGCATGCATTTATTGTAAAATATTTTCAATTTGATATGGTAAAAGTGATAGCTCACTGTAGGTTTAACTTGAATTTCTAATGAGGTTGAACATTAAAGGCCACCTGTAATTATTTTCTGAACAATTTATGTCTTTCACCAATTTTTCTTTTGGGTGTTGTGCTTATTGATTTGTAAGAGCTCTTTGTACCTTATACTAAGATATACTACATGACAGATATTGGGTGATGAAAACTTTGTGGTGAATAAAATCATGTACAGTTTCTGCCTCCTGAGTCTTGTACACTAAGGGTTATTTAAACTTTTGTCTATATCCATTAACTTTAAAAAATACTTCATCAAAGTAGTTCACGAATTTAGCAAACAAATTTAATTTTAAAAAATTTTAACATATCTTGCATAGCTTTCTGATTCTTAATTACAACTGTATTCTATTGAATATTTTATAAGAAATGCCCTATATATAAACACTTATATGGTTTCCAATCTTTTACTATTATAAGGTTGAAATACATGAAATTACAAGTTTTGGACAAAAAATGATGAAATATTGGCAATATCACATATATCAACCTAATACAAAAGTGCTGTCTTTAGAATATATTTCCAGATGTGTAATTTTCTCCATAAGGCTTGTATAATTTTGTATTATTATAACTAGTTTTTGAGGGTATCTGTTTTCTCCCAGCTTTGCTAACATTTTTTGGTCCAATTTTGGAGTTTTGACCATTTGAAATTTGGAAAAATGGCATCTAATTTTAGTTATAATTTACATTTCTGTTGTTATGAGTGAGGTTGAGCATCTTTTCATATGTTTACAAGGTCCTTTTTTATTTTTATTTTTTGTGGGGTGAAGCATATGCGTTTTTTTTTAACTCTTTTTCTATTAGGTTTCTGAATTTCTTCTCATCTTTCTTTTACGAGTTCTTTAGTAATTAAATAAATTTTAATCTCCTCTCTGACAGGAGTTGCAAATTTATTTTCCCACCTTATCAATTGTGTTTTGACATTTTACATTTGCTTTTTAATTTACTTTTTAAAAATCATGTAGACCTTTTTGATTTCTATGTATCTAAAACTTTCCATCTTCTTTTTCATAGCCCTGCATTTTAAATAAGTTAGGAAGGTCTTCTTTCTTCAGGATCATAAATTAATGACTCTAGACTTCTAATGCTTTTATTGTTTTACATTTACATTTGAATCTTTGATCCTGTTTATTGTGTTGTGAAGTATGGTTCCAAATCTATGTTTTTCCAGATGGCTATCCAGATGTCTCAACATTATTTTAAAACATATATATCCTTACTCACTAATTTGATAATTTAGTTACATACATGTATTTGGATCTATTTCTTGACTTTCTGTTCTTTTCTATTGGTCTGTCCATTCATGCAATAGTATCATAGTTTTCACTGTTAAAGGAAAGGCCATAGTGTATTTTAATATCTGGCAGTGTCAATGACTCTCATATCTCTTATTTTTCAGAGATTTCCTGGTTATTCTTGTTTTTTGAGTGGTTCATATAAACTTTGAATTAAATTATTTAGTTGCAGTGGGAAAAAACCTTTATGTATTTTCACTGGGTTCATATTAAATTTCAACTGATTTTTAACCAATGATAAAAAAAAACCCAATTTCTGTAAGATCTTGAGTCTTAAATAAATAGTAAGTTTTACTTCTAGTTGTTTGA
>NW_007729309.1:149679-203826 GCF_000696425.1 Galeopterus variegatus
TCTTCTTGGACCCATATGTCATTAAGTAGAAAGCTGTTTAATTTCCATGTCTTTGCATAGTTTCCAGAGTTTTGCTTGCCATTGATTTCTAATTTTAATCCATTGTGATCTGAAAAAATACGTGGAATAATTCCAGTTTTTTTGAATTTGTTGAGACTTCCTTTGTGACCTAACGTATGGAAAATTTGTTGAGACTTGATTTGTGACCTAATATTTGATCTATCCTGGATAATCTTCCATGTGCTAATGAGAAGACTGAATATTCTAAGGTTGTTGGATGAATGTTCTGTAGATATCTGCCAAGTCCAATTTGTCTAAAGTGTTGTTTAGATCATGTGTTTCTCTGCTGATTCTTTGCCTAGATAATCTCTCCAATTTTGAGAGTGGGGTGTTCACATCCCCTGCTATTATGGTATTAGTGTCTATCTTACTCTTTAGGTCTAATAGTGTTTGTTTTATAAATCTGGCTTCTCTGATATTGGGTTTGTATATATTTATGACTGTTATGTCTTCTTGATGGATAAATCCTTTTATCATTATATAGTGGCCTTCTTTATCTCTTTTTATGGTTTAAAGTCTATTTTATTAGATATAAGAATAGCTACTCCATCTCATTTCTCATTTGTTTGCATGGTATATCTTTTTCCATCCTTTCACTCCTAGACTATGTGTGTCTTTACAGGTGAGGTGAGTCTCTTGAAGGCAGCATATAATTGGGTCCACCTTTTTAATCCAGTTAGTCAGTCTGTGTCTTTTGAGTAGGGAGTTTAATCCTTTCACATTGAGTTGTTATTGAAAAGTGTTGATTTTCTCCTAGCATTTTACTGATTTTTCTTTGGATGTCTTTATCTTTTGTTCCTTCTTTTTTGATTTACTGTTTGTTTTCTGTATTTGTTGGTTTCTTGGGGTGGTAGATAAACCTTTATATCTCTTTATTGTTAGCATTTTTATTTTACTAGTGGATTTTGTTTTTTCTTGAGTATTTATAGCAGTGGTGGTTGTTTTTCAGGTACTAAACCCAGTACTCCCTTGAGAATTTCTTGTAAGGCCAGTCCTGTGGTAGTGATCTCCCATAGTTTTTGTTTGTCTGAGAAATATACTATTTGTCCTTCGTTTCGAAGGATAGCTTTGCTGGGTAAAGTATTCTTGGTTGGCAATCTTTGTCTTTTAATATTTTGAATATATCATCCCATTCTTTTTTGGCTTTTAGGGTTTGTGTTGAGAAGTCTGATGTTAGTCTGATTGGGTCTCCCTTATAGGTGACTTGATGCTTTTGTCATGCAGCTTTTAAGATTCTCTCTTTGTCTTTGAGTTTTGCCAATTTGACTATAACATGTCTTGGAGAGGATCTTTTTGTGTTACATATGTTTGGGGATCTTTGAGCTTCCTGAATCTGAATGTCTGTATCTTTCCCTATACTTGGGAAGTTTTCTGCCATTATTTCATTGAATATGTTTTCAATGCCATTTCCTTTTTCCTCCCCTTCTGGAATACCCATGATTTGGATATTTGAACAAATATGGTTGTCTGTTACCTCTCTTAGATTTTCTTCAAAGTTGTAAATTCTTTTTTGTTTTTTCTTTTTCCACCTGTGTTATTTCAAACAGCTCATCTTTAAGGTCAGAAATTCTCTCTTCTGCTTGTTCTAGCCTGCTGGTTAAACTCTCTGTTGTGTTTTTTATTTTATTGAATGAATTCTTCAGCTCTGCAAGCTCTGCTATGTTCATTTCAGGGTACTGATTTCTTTGTACATTTCTTCTTTCAGGTCCTGTATACTTTTCCTCATTTCATTGTGTTGTCTATCTGAGTTTTCCTGTATCTCATTTAGTTTACTTAGAATTATCCCTCAAAATTCCTTGTCACTCATTTCAAGGACTTCTTGTTCTGTAGGAACTAGAGCTTGGGAATTATTATTAAACTTTTGTGATTGTACCTTCTTGACCTTTTATATTTCTGCTGTCTTTTCTTTGGTGTTTAATCATTGTGGCAGGGGATTTCATGGTCCACTCATTCGACTCTAATGTCTGGCTAGGATCTAGCTGGGACTGCTGCCCATTTGGCACAACTGCCTCAGTGCCTGTGTGTGGGAGGCTTGGGCCTCTCTGGGCCATGTGGACTGGCCTGGGCTTGGAGTCCCCATTTTCAATTTGATTACACATATTTTGAAATGATAGTTTTAAATATTAAATATATACTGTCATATGAATGTATCATTTATTTAACCATTATTGTTACCTACTTTGATTGATACCAATTTTTATTCTGTTAAATAGGTCTGCAAAACACACCTTATACATTAATCTCTTTTAGCATGTTGTATTATTCCTTTAGGATTGATTTCCAGAAATAAGAATATTGCATCAAAGTATTAATATTTAATGATTCTTGCTAGTCCTTGATGGTTTTTCAGAGAGTTTTTTTAAACCAATTTACACTTAAATTGGTTGTGTATGAGAGTTATGCTTCACTACGACTTCCACCCATGCATGCATTTATTGTAAAATATTTTCAATTTGATATGGTAAAAGTGATAGCTCACTGTAGGTTTAACTTGAATTTCTAATGAGGTTGAACATTAAAGGCCACCTGTAATTATTTTCTGAACAATTTATGTCTTTCACCAATTTTTCTTTTGGGTGTTGTGCTTATTGATTTGTAAGAGCTCTTTGTACCTTATACTAAGATATACTACATGACAGATATTGGGTGATGAAAACTTTGTGGTGAATAAAATCATGTACAGTTTCTGCCTCCTGAGTCTTGTACACTAAGGGTTATTTAAACTTTTGTCTATATCCATTAACTTTAAAAAATACTTCATCAAAGTAGTTCACGAATTTAGCAAACAAATTTAATTTTAAAAAATTTTAACATATCTTGCATAGCTTTCTGATTCTTAATTACAACTGTATTCTATTGAATATTTTATAAGAAATGCCCTATATATAAACACTTATATGGTTTCCAATCTTTTACTATTATAAGGTTGAAATACATGAAATTACAAGTTTTGGACAAAAAATGATGAAATATTGGCAATATCACATATATCAACCTAATACAAAAGTGCTGTCTTTAGAATATATTTCCAGATGTGTAATTTTCTCCATAAGGCTTGTATAATTTTGTATTATTATAACTAGTTTTTGAGGGTATCTGTTTTCTCCCAGCTTTGCTAACATTTTTTGGTCCAATTTTGGAGTTTTGACCATTTGAAATTTGGAAAAATGGCATCTAATTTTCGTTATAATTTACATTTCTGTTGTTATGAGTGAGGTTGAGCATCTTTTCTTATGTTTACAAGGTCCTTTTTATTTTTATTTTTTTTGTGGGGTGAAGCATATGCATTTTTTAAAACTCTTTTTCTATTAGGTTTCTGAATTTCTTCTCATCTTTCTTTTACGAGTTCTTTAGTAATTAAATAAATTTTAATCTCCTCTCTGACAGGAGTTGCAAATTTATTTTCCCACCTTATCAATTGTGTTTTGACATTTTACATTTGCTTTTTAATTTACTTTTTAAAAATCATGTAGACCTTTTTGATTTCTATGTATCTAAAACTTTCCATCTTCTTTTTCATAGCCCTGCATTTTAAATAAGTTAGGAAGGTCTTCTTTCTTCAGGATCATAAATTAATGACTCTAGACTTCTAATGCTTTTATTGTTTTACATTTACATTTGAATCTTTGATCCTGTTTATTGTGTTGTGAAGTATGGTTCCAAATCTATGTTTTTCCAGATGGCTATCCAGATGTCTCAACATTATTTTAAAACATATATATCCTTACTCACTAATTTGATAATTTAGTTACATACATGTATTTGGATCTATTTCTTGACTTTCTGTTCTTTTCTATTGGTCTGTCCATTCATGCAATAGTATCATAGTTTTCACTGTTAAAGGAAAGGCCATAGTGTATTTTAATATCTGGCAGTGTCAATGACTCTCATATCTCTTATTTTTCAGAGATTTCCTGGTTATTCTTGTTTTTTGAGTGGTTCATATAAACTTTGAATTAAATTATTTAGTTGCAGTGGGAAAAAACCTTTATGTATTTTCACTGGGTTCATATTAAATTTCAACTGATTTTTAACCAATGATAAAAAAAAAACCCAATTTCTTTACGATCTTGAGTCTTAAATAAATAGTAAGTTTTACTTCTAGTTGTTTGATTTCACTTATCTATCTATCTTGAGAATTTTGACTATTTTTTCTACATACAGACTTTGAATATTCTATGCTAAATATACTTATGGGAACTTAATCTTTTTGATACTATTGTACCTCTTCAGTTATACTTTTCTTTTCTGGTATGTCTTCTTATTTAGTTCTTTCTATTAATTTTGTACTTTGTTATCTATCTTATTACTTTTAGTTGCTATGTTGAATTTTCCTCCTCTGCCCCCCAACCCTTTCAGTACATAATTAATCCTATCAAAGAATGATAATTTTACTTCTTCAGTAAAATTCACTTTCTTGGTTAAATGCTAGTGATGGAAGAGTGATATGCATATTTATCCTGTTAAGAAAGTATCCAATGAATTTTTTCAGATGCCTTTTTTTGCATCTATGGTGAAATGATCATAAGACTATTCTTCTCAGATCTGTCAATAAGATCAACTATATTAAAAGAAGTACT
Organism: Galeopterus variegatus; assembly: GCF_000696425.1. Lineage (NCBI taxonomy): Eukaryota > Metazoa > Chordata > Mammalia > Dermoptera > Cynocephalidae > Galeopterus > Galeopterus variegatus. The sequence continues at coordinate 154,320 of NW_007729309.1, forward strand.
AATACTAACCCATCCATATATTTTTAGAATGAACTTCAGTGAGTTGTTATTTTTTAAGTTGATATTTGGCTTGGTTTGATAAAACATTTAGGATTTTTTTTTTGAAATTAACATTCACAAATGGGGATAATTTATAGTTTTCTTTTATAATAAAATCTTTGTTGGCTTTTAGAATCAGTATTATATTTACTTCATAAAACAATTAGGATGTTTTACTCTTTTCTCTAAGTCCCAAACTCAGTTAAAGAGCATTGGAATTATTTACTGTCTAATTGCCTATTAAAATTAACAAGTAAGACCTCCTGACCAGGTGTTTTGTTAGAGTTTGCTCTTTGTCAATTTATTCCATGATATGAAAAGTGCATGATATGAAAAGTTTCCATGATATGAAAAGTTTCATTACATAATATTTTTCTAGAAAACTTACTTTTGTTCATTTTGTTAGTTTCATACTGGCCTTTGTATCTGATTGCATAGAGTTGTCTGAAGTAGTCTCATAATTTTAAAAGTTTCTATTTCTATGATTATTCACCCTCGTCATTTCTTATTTTGCTCTTTCCTTTTCTACCTTGAATATATTAGCTAGTGACAGATCTATTTTATTGATCATTTTCAGAGACACAGCTCATTCATTCATTCATTTCTATTTTCTTTTATATCATTAATTTATAAATTTATACTTTTAATTTATTCATTTGCTTTTTTTTTTGATGCATTTGTATTACTTTTCATTATCTGACTCTTTGAGCCAGATGCTTCATACATTTATTTTTATCCTTTCTTTTAAAAATTTTCTGTAGGACTTGTTTTAATTGTATTTAATAGGTTCTTATATATATATTGCTTTCACTACAGTTGTTTCTGTAACTTTAGTTTGTATTTCCTCCTTGACTTTTTTAAAGGTTTGGTTTTTCAAAAGAATTTGTTAGTTTTTATTTATGGTTTCCTTTCTGGCTTAGTCTATAGTCACTTTTCTTTTCTATGGACACTCAAAAAGAAAGAATTTTCTAATCTTTTAAAGCATGAAGTTTGGTTTATAAAAAGATGATTTTTGTTGATTATATTGTATGTTATTTAAATCTTTTGTATTTTCAAATATCTTTTTGTCTACTTGATCTTTCTTGGTAGAAAGGTAACATGTTCTTTTAAAATTATATTTCTTTTTTGTTTGTTTGTTTTAACTTCTCAATATACATTGTAGTTGATTTTCATGACCCTTTACCTTTTCCTCATTTTAACTTCTCAACATACAATGTATTTTAACTTCTCAATATACATTGTAGTTGATTTTCATGACCCTTTACCTTTTCCTCTTTCCCCAATGACTTATTAACTAATAAATCATTCACACAAAAAAATTGTATTTCTAATTTTCACAATATCAGCTGTAATTTCTCTTTCATAAAATTTGCTACTGAAAGGTGCTTTATAATAGAAACTTTTATGATTTCATTATTACTTATCTCCTTTAACATTCTGAAGTGCTCTTCCTTGTCTCTGTTAATGCTTTTGAACCCTGAACTCTGCCTGGTACTAAGATTGCAGTCTCTGCTTTCTTTTTGTTTGCTTGTTGTGGTCCACTTTTGCCCATCTTTGCATTCTAACAATTTCTAAATAATTTTATGTGTGTTTCCTGTAAGAAGTATAGATTTGAGTTTTGCTTTGCAATCAGTGAGAAGATTTTTTTTTCCTTTTTGTCTTTTTTCGTGTCCGGCAACGGATCGCAACCCTCAGTGTCGCGCCCGTACCGGACCGGACCAGCAATGGGATCGCAACCCTCAGCGCCGCACCCGCACCTCACTCAGCCAGTGAGCGGGAACCGGTCTGTATGTGGGATCCGAACCCTCGGCAGGAGCGCCGCCGCGCTCTCAAGCGGTGCACTTTAGCAGTGCGCCACCGGGCCGGCCCAGAGAAGATTATTTTATATTCTTATCTATGAGATAAGTTTATTGATATTTGTCAAGATGTTATGTTTTACTTTTATTATAATATTTTGTTACATTTTCTGTTTGAAATAAATGTGTACATGCCTATTTGTAGGTAATTTAAATACGTTTGCTATTTTATCTATTCTCTTCTTAAAATTTTAGTCTTTTTGATATAAAAGAAAGTTTGTATTTTTGTTCTCATGGTTACCTTTATAATACTTTTTATATTTAAGTAGTTTCTTTATACATTTATATCTACCTGTCTATCCATTCATCTATCATCTGTTTATCATCATCGTCATCAGCATCTTTATCTCCACCACAATCATCTTATCCTTTTCCCTGCATCTTATGAGCAATTATAACATTTGCTTATATTCTATTTCCCCTCATTCTCCTTCCTTTTTTCATCACACAGCTTTAATTGATAGCACTATCTTTCTCGATTTTTACTTTCATACTATATGCTGTGTTGGTTAATTTTAGGTGGTGACTAGATTGAGGAATACCTAGTAACCCGGCAAAGCGTTATTTTGGATGTGTCTGTGAGGATGTTTCTAGAGGAAATTAGCATGTAAAACTAAGCGGATTAGGCAGGAAAGATCTCCGTCAATATGGGCAGGCACCATCCAATATGCTGGGGGTTCCGAGAGAACAAAAACAGAGAAAAAGGTGAATCTCTCTCTTTCTGTGCTGGAGCTGTGATGCACTCTTTTGTCCTGTCTGCGGACATCAGAACTCCACGTTCTTCGGCCTTTGTGTTTTAGAACTTACACCAGTGGCACCCCTCCCCCCTCCCCGGGTCTCAGGCCTTTGGTCTCGGACTGAGAATTACATCATCGTCTTCCCTGATTCTGAGGCTTTTGAACTTGGACTGAGCCATGCTACTGGCATCCCAAGGTCTTCAGCTTGCAGAGGGCATATCGTGAGACTTCTCAGCCTTCATAAGTGTGTGAGCCAATTCTCCTAATAAATCCCTTCTCATTTATCTCTATACATATCCTATTGATCCTGTCTCTCTGGAGAACCCTGACTAACACAATGCTTATTCTTCTACATCTTGCCTCACTATTCTTGTTTTTTTAGTATTCCTGGTATTACATAGGAAGCAGCCACTAGCTTTATTCTACTTTCTACATTATTTCCTTTCTTTCCTCCAATTTCTTTTGATTGTATTATTTTTTCATTTACTGAGCATATATTTACGTTCTGTTCTGTCTTCTTGTTCCCACTTTTATTTGGGCCTGAGATCTACAGTTAAGTAGATTTTTTGTCTCAGTTAACTAGTTAAATATATTCAATGTTTAGAGCTAATACTTTTGCTAGAGTTTCTCCAATTATCTATATGTTGACTGGAACTAATTCTGTAGTTGTTCTCTAAAAAAAGTTTTACATTAAAAATATTCATTGAACTGCTTTATGTTCAAAGCAAAGTACGGTAGCCTTTATAAAGGGCATCTTGTCCGAATATAAAATCTTTGGCTCACTTTTTCTTCAGAATATAGTATCAGTGTTTCTGAACTGGATTCTGGCTTCTATTTTTGTCAAGATGTTTGAGACCAACTGGATGTTTTTTCTTTCTTGTAGATTGGTAATCTAATTAGTCAACTAAACCATGATGCCTTTGAGAATGAAGAAATAATATTAATAATTAGGGTAGGGCAACAGGTTTAAACTAAGGCAATCCTAGACTAACTGCAATCTTTTGTTTTTTATTTGTGTGGACAACCAAATGGTTCTTTATCTCAAAAGTCCAATAATTTTCTAGGATATGACTTGGTAACTATTCTGGAAAAAATTTTCCAATTTTTTTTTCAAAAATGTGTATTAAAATCTTTTTAATTTCAGAAGGTGTTTAATTAATACTTTTATTTAGTTTCTTCTTGGAGACTATGTATATGTTGGATCACCTTTGCACAGATTTCATATTTTTACTTTCTCTATTCTTTTATCTCTTTTTATCCCTTTATTTCTCTTCTACTTTATTTGATTTTCTCATTTCTTTCCTCCATATACCTTATTCTGCTTTCTACAGTTTCTATTATCTTTAAATTTGGTCTTCATTCCAGAAATGTTTTTATCTTTTCATATGTTTTTTTCTAAGTTTTTCAATTCCTCTATCATTTAACCATCTCTTCCTGTCATTCTGTAGTTTCTGTTTTGTGTTTTTCCTTCATATTGCTGATTCTTGCATTATATTAATTTTAGATCCCTTTGCCTTCTGAGAAATAATGTTTTGCAGATGGTTTCTGAGATTTACAAATTCTGAGCTCCTGTCACTTTCTTTCTCTGCCAATGCCAGTGATCTTTCTTGGTCAAACTAGGCTGTGAAGCATCTGTTTTTTCTTAGGGTTACAGCTTTCCTATATGGAAATTCCCTGCTTTTCTCTGAAGCATCTAAGTACTTTTGAAGAGAATGAACGGGGATATTAAGAAATTAGCTGCTGCCAAATTTACACAGAAACCAGACTCTCTTTATTTCATATTTGCCCCCAAATTTCTTATATAGTTTTTCTTTTTCTTTTTTTATTTTTTTACACCTCATATTATTTATCTTCCAGGCATCCCCATTCTTCCCTCCCTTTCTCACATGCTCTGTTGAGTTTCCTACTTGTTCACAGGGACTTTCAACAATGGAGTTTTGCATCCTTCTCCTGTAGAGTGTACAGGTTGCCTGCTTGGACTTCACTACTGTCCTGGGTTAGACCCCTTATTTTCTGGATCCCATTTTTTCCTCTTTCTTGACTTAGCTGGAAGCTTTTAGAATCTTATTAACATCTTGTTAAATTTCCATGTAGTTAGCACGGGTCTTTTTGTGTTCCTTTGGCATCTCTATTTGTCTCAGTCTGAAGATGAGTTCTTCAGCTTTGGGAAATGCTTTTCTATTATGATTTTGATATCCACTCTTCACTTTCTTGCTCTCTCTTTTCAGAATTCCTACTAGGTGGACATTGAACCATCTGGATGGGCCTTCTGTTCCTTATCTCCTCTCTAATATTTTCTGACTCATAATCCTTTTGTGCTCTATATTCTGGGAGATGCCCTTGACTGTATTCTCTAGTCCTTCTTCAGTTATGCAATAATATGTGTAATCTCTGAATGTTCCTTGTTTGTAGCTTTATGTTTTTGTTTTATAACTATCATAGTTTCTCTGATCACTCCAAATATATACAAGATTTTTCAAAGTTCTTTCCTGTTTTCTGAACTTTCCATAAAGCCATTTAAAATGTTTATTTTGCTCTTTTTCTTTGCATGCTGCTTGTTCTTTTTGCATACCTTGCATTTCCTCTTTCTCTGTTCATGCTTAAGAAAAGACGTAGGTTTTATATGCTGCCAGGCCAGTAAAACACTTTTCTAGGTACTTTCTCTAAGGACCTCTGTGTAGAGTCACTTTGCTAGGTGAAGCTACAGGGTCCAGTGGGCAGGCTGTAAACCTTATTTCTCAACCCAATGCCCACATCAATAGCATTTTTTCAGCTGGAGGAGGCAGACAGAGGGGATAGGACGCTTATCACAGTAATCTTTTTCTCCCTAACATTGATTTGATTTCATTATAAAGTAGACTTTAGAGTTTTCCCTGGGGAGACAATGCTGGCTGTTCATGTTCTACATCTGACTTAATGGGGTAAAGAGTAAAACGGGGGTCTTGACTACTCTAGTTGCCTCATATATAACTCCTTGATTATTTCCTTGTACATATAAGTTACAATAAATACTTACCCATGTCATAGCTTAGGTGCATGCTCAATAATCCCATGTCATGGGCATGTTTGGAATTTGGTGATCTGTGTTAATATAATTCCTATGAGCCCTCTGAGCTCTATGTCTAATTTATGAATAGGTTCTCTTCGTTGTATATTGATCCTCACTTGGCCTCTAAGAAGTCTGACGTCTTTTCTTTTTGTCTTTCACTTTTGTCATGTTTCTCTCTTCTCTTTTCTGTTAGAGGAAGGAGACTCTCCTTTCCCCAAGAACTAAGCGTCAATTTTCTTCTTTTTGTTTTCCCTCTAAACTTCTGGCAGCCTGCCTCTCTATGGAAGTAACCGTAATGACCCCATTTCAATGATATTTTCAATTTACTCTTGGATTTATGGAAGGTTGAATTAGATAACAAGAGAGCTATGATGAAAATATAATGAGAGGACATCATCGGAGATGAGCAAATGGGTTTTGGGCGAGTCTACAGATCATTCATCAAGTGATCCTTACTGAAGCATCAAGACACTTAGAGAGTAAAAGTATCTAGAATTACAAAATAAAGCATGTCTGCTAAATAATAATAAGAAATGAAAACTACCGATTTTGTTTTTTCTGAGAGTCCTATCCTTCCTTATTTCACCTATGTACAATATGAAATTTTTTAAAAGCCTAATGTCTTCTGAATGAGCCCCTTGGTTCTTATTTTTTTCTTATTCTCCTTCTCTGATCACTTTGTAACACTTCCTTTGGTCACTGGATGTTTTTGAGCTAGTTCCCTATGTTGCTTTCTTGTTTTAAGGTCAGTCCTGTAATTTCCTCCATTTGTTTCCCTCTTACACCAAAAGTGACCCATTTGTACTCTTGGTAGCTGTTCCAGTGCATTCCAGACTCAGGCGTCCTCCTATCCTACATCTGGATACTGTCTGCTCACTCAGAGTTTAGAAACCCCATTTCTGAGCAAGAGTGTCAAGAACCAAATTCAAGGCAAAGAATCCATTAATTATCAACTATCAGGTCTAGCCGTTAGCTGATGGAACAAACTGCAAATCAATATTAGTACTCTGAACAGAATCACATACTTGGTCCATGCAGAAGGTTGTAATTTTCCAAATGAAACGTTGAGCACAAAAATGGATGTAGAACACAGGACATTGAGCAAGTCGTGTGGTATTAATTTAACAGTTTAAATGGACAGAGGAGTAGCAACAGTACAGCATCACTTGTAAGTGGTGCTAAGAATTTCAGGCAACGCTGCCTGTGACTGCCTCTGGTGAGAACTGTTTGTTAACATGGCTTGCACTGGCGTCAGACTACCAGAGGGCTCCTCTCACCTGTCAGTTTCACTAATAAAGGAAGAGAAGAACATGCACTAGATTTCTGTATTGACTTTTCAAGAACTACTGCAACTTCCAGGTGCCAAGTTATAAATGTGTTGGAAAACAAGGCAGACAGTCTCTTTCATATTGGTGCTTTTAATCTATTCACACAAATATCATCCAAGTAAATAGAGCAGAACTTCAGTAATAAAGCATGCTTTTGACTGTAACATCCTAAAATTTAACTTTATTATGTATCTTTATGTGATTTTGTGTGGAAAGTTAGAGAGGGTTGCCTTGACTGGTAAAAATCTTGCCTATCTTAAATGTTTGATTTATATAGATTCTTTCCATAACAATTACATGATTTAAAAAATTTAAACTACCCTTCCTTGCCAAGAAGATGGCAATCTTTTAAAATCCATCATATAATTTGTCTTTAAAATGACTGTCTGCATAATATGCCGATCATTAGAGTAATGCATATTTGATGAAAATGGGTAATAAATAACATTTCAAAGCTTATTTCTAGGCATTGATTGATGTACATATTGTTCTGTCTGCTGTGTTTAATGACCATGTCTTACTTTTCCTAGTTTTTCAGCAGCACCCGCTGAGGAGTAAATGAGAACTGACCTGTTTTGAAATTCTCTTCCAGAAATAAAATTCTCAATCTGTTACATTTGTGGCTGGGGAGGGGACTTGGCACATATATTGCCATTCACTTGCAAATCCTGTACAAAGTCACCCACTTGAAGCCAATTCACTCTGAGGAGGGCACAGTCTATCAAACAAGATCAAGGGTACTTTTTATAGACTCACAAACATCTCTCTTTATGTACATACATAAACGGGCTGATAAGAATAGAATTTCTCTCACTGGAAAAAGTCCCCTAAGTATAAATACCCAGTTCTATAAAATTTATTGATCATAAAGAGAAATTGCTCTAGCAAAAGTGCCACTAAGTGACTTGGGCTGTACTGATACATAACATGTACATGGCTCAGTACTATTGGGATACTCTCTTGTGTATTCTTTGGGAAAAAATCAGTTCAGACAAACTCTTAATGATTTTATTGCTTTCTTATATCACTTGCAGATAGCCACTTGGCTATTTGCTCAGGGACATTAAAACCCCGGGGCAGGGAAAAGGCTTTGCTTGGGGTCTCAGTCTGCCTGTGCTTTTGTAGGAATCCTTCAAACCCTGGCAACAAGCCCCTGCTCACACATGGCTTCAGTCAAAGTCACAGATCAGTGGTCAGTCAGATTCTGTATGAGATAAGTGGACAACAAATCAGCCTTAATAATTGTCTGACTCAATTTTCATTTTTTTCCTTCTTTCTAACACTAAAGATTCACTTTCTTCTTATAAGAATAGTCTGTGGGTCCAAGCTTTTTGCAATTGTTGGGTATATTTGTTTCTTCTTTTCCTGCTAACTTTTGTAAAAAATTTAATATAGGTCAAATAAGGGAGCATTGGCATCTATACCTAGGAAAGATGAATAAAGGACAGTAGAAGTGGGGGAAGGAAGAGTTAAAGCTCATGGAGAGTGATAACTAGAACTATGTATAAATCAACTCTGAGAAATGGTCACCTATACATGGGATTTGAATAAGTCATTGCAACATTGCTTGAAATGCTATAATGTCTGAAAACTGCCAAGAATTTCCTACTTTTGTTGATCATTGGCAATGAAACTCTTTCTATTCTTTTTGTAAAGATTTTACATCTTCAATTCTTATTTAACTCCTGTGTTAGATAAAGAACATACTTTGGAAAATATGAAGGTGGATATTATTTTTCTGAGAACCTTCCATGAAATTGTTTCCAAACATGAATTCATAACATTCTATAGTCTCTCTTTTACTACTCACTAGTCTCCTATTTCACTGTCTTTACTTCTTTGACATACAAGCCTATAAAAATGATGTAGAAACCAAGGAGGACAGTTTTCTTTTCAATCATATAAATATAATGGTTTAAACAATTAAATTTACTCTTCATTTGTAAATATTCATTTGTTTGCTAACATCTTCTCAACCACAGTTTTTATTATTCAACTAATGCCTCAACCAATCAGACTAATCATTACTTGTATATATTTGCTATTAATACATGTCCAATACCATACTTGGAGTTGTAGTAAATTTAGAAAAGTCTAACTTTGCTCTAGTTTTTGATGGACATTTTACCATAACTGACCCTAACCTGACCACAGAGTTGATTCTCTGTAAATCCTGCATGTCATATTGGAAATTCACAATTCTCAGATCTGTTCATATTCCTAAAGTGTGTACTGTGAGAAATAAGAAAGTGAATGAAAAATTAAGCATTTAGGCTCAATGGCTGTTTAAATTTCAGTGTTTTAATATTATAAAAATATGCCCATTATCATAGATTTTTATCTTTATTGGACATCAATGTGTGCTTATAAATGATAGCAAACATACTGGCTGGGCATTTGTTATAATGATCTTTTTGTTTGTTTGTTTGGCTTAAATAATGTGAAGTTTAAAAAACTGTTAATTCAATTACTCTGGAAGAGAAGACAGAGATTCTGGAAAAGTTTGATATCTTTTATTCTTTTTTAAATTTAGGAATTAGAAAAAAACAATTTACTAAATACCTTGAAGACTGCATTACTGAGGTTTCAGCATTTCAGATTGGTTGTCTCCAGGGCCTTAGGAACACCATCATTTTGACTGAAATGAATTTGGTGACTTAAACTACCTAAATTAACATTGTAAATAATAACTTTGACCATTGTATAGTAGATTACTGTTCCCCTACTGTTGAATTAGGACTACTGCGTAGAAAATAATAATTATACCTGTTTAGGTATATAAAATAGGTAAATATATGACAGCCTCTCATGGGGCGGTTTATTAAAGTTTTCTTATAGAATTATACAATGAATTAAAATACTAAAAGAATAATCTATCATGCTGTCAGCCTCAAATACTAATTTGAGCAGGTGTTTCCTTTCTATCGTGAGAATGCTTTTTTGTTGTTGTTACATCTTTGTCATTTCCACTGAGATCTTGAGAGAAGTATTGCTTTTCGTTGACTTTTGTCATTAGATCTTGGCCCCCAACCTGCATGTAGTGAACTATGAGATTTGAATATGAAGTACAAACACTTACATGTATTCACTTGTATAAAAATTGTCAACATTCTGGTCAGAAAGTACATCTCTCAGGACCGTGATACTACACACAATTACTAAATGATCTGGAGAAAGCAGTGTAGAGAAAGAACAGAATACTATCCAACTTGTAATCATCGCCTGGGATAGTAACTGTCTTAAGTGGTAAAAAATTACTGGCGGTGCTTTCTGGAGCCATTAGGAGCTCGCTGCACCCTGGAGTGCTGTGAGCCATAAAAGCAGAGTGGAGATAAACACACCCTGGGGTATCATAAGCCATGAAGCACAGATGTGTTCACCCATATTATGATAACCATTGCTTAGAGGAATCCTGTTTCTGGAAGAAGAAAACAAAAAAGGAAAAATGCATTTTCTATTCAATAAAGATCTTGCAGCATAATCTTCTATTTTTCTTAAGCATGTGAAGCAACTGAACTGACAAGTTTTATATAGGTATATCTTTCCCTTTAGATACTTATCTCAATATTAACAAAAGTTTATCTAAGTAAAATTTTAAGACCTGACTGTACATCATATATAATAAGTGAATAAAGCAAACCAAAACTTCATCCTCTGCATCAAGGTGTTAAAAAAATTTATCTGGTTAATAAATATTGTCAGGCTTCAGTTACCTTCCACTTACAGAGGAAAAAGAAATAACAGAGTTCCAATATATTTCTCTCACTATTAAATTGATGCAGTCTAAGATTTAAAATGCAAAAACAAAAACATGGAGCTCCAGTAGGCATTTACCTTTCACTGCAGTGTGTTCAGATGAACATTATGAATCTATGTTATCATTCCAATTATTGCAAGTAAACAGACCTGCTGCTATTATGAGCAAAGAGTAAGGTGGTTCTCAAAATAAGGGAGACTTGGAAGTTAGTGGCTTCTCAACCCTATCCGTTCTGGAATGATCTGGTGTTAGAGGAGGTTTCTTCAGATAGTATATGTTGAAATTTTTCTCTTCCTCTTATTTCTTCTTCTCCCTTTGGGTACCACTTCCTGTGGAGTGTGATATTTGTACAGATGGCAGTGACTTCAACAGATGTGGCCTTGGGTTTTTGTTGAGTAAAATAAAAGTAACTGGACTCAACTTAAAAGGACGTATAGAGGATCTGAGAGAACTAAAAAAGGAGAGAGAAATGTAATATCTACAATATAAGAGTTAGGAGAAGGTTTCCATCTACCTGGAACATTCATAGTTTTCTCCACAATACACTTAGGTTTACACCTAAGAAACATGAACCCTCTGAAACTATATTAAATGTTGTTATTGCTGCTATTGTGTTGTTTATGCATTATTCTAGAATTGAATTCTGTGGGTTTGTCAAAATCTTAAGAGTCTGTGACCTCAAAAAGATTAAGAACCAGAGGAACTCTAAGACACAAGGTTTATGTTATTTTCTAAGAACAAACTGTGGAAACTGAAGATAAGCATTTAAAGCAAATCTAAGAATAAAATTTGACTGATATTTGAGGAATTCATCCCATGGATTATGGGTGAGCCTTTTCATCAGAAAGGTCAACAAAGAGTTTCCACTGAACTCACTGAAAGTATGACCATTGAAAATTAGTTATCACTCCCAGTTTTGGTTTCTGGTTCCACATGTAAGGAGCTTGGAAGTCACCACTCTGTCCTAATAAAAAACAAAAAGATGGACAATTAAGAAAAAATCAACAACTGTTTTTTAGACCCAAAGAGAAGCAAGGTCACAGGGCAAAATGCTGCCCCCAAAGTTGAACAGACACACAGGTGGTACATAGAATCACAACTTACTGGAGCAGAAACTCACAAGGAGAAACTTCCATGGGAGGCAGTGCCAGGTTAGAGAAACTGGAATTGTAACTGACAAATTGCTGGAGGCTTAGTGTGGTCAAATCTGAGAGTTAAAATCTCTATCTAGGTGGGACCAGTCATAGGAGTTTCTTCACACTTTTGTGAATTTTTCCTCCAGGAGCTTGACCAGGTTCCACAGTAAATAACAGAAAAATCCCCTTATGCTTCCAGCAGATGGACAGAAAAAGGAAACATTTTGAAATATGCATCAAAATATGTGAAGCAAAAGCTGGTAGAACTGCAAGGGGACATAGATAAATCCAATGTTAAGGTTAAAGATTTCAACACCCCTCTACCAGAAATGAACAGATCCAGCAGGCAGGAAATCATTAAGGACATAGTTGAACTCAACAACACCATTGGTCAACTGGTTATAATGAACATCTATAGACTACCCAACAACGGCAAAATATGCATTCTTCTCAAGCTCACAGGTAACATGAACAAGAATGTTGACCAATTTTGAGCCATAAAACACATCTTAACACATTTAAAAGAAGAAAAATCATACAATTTCTGCTGTCAGATCACAGTGGAATTAAATTAGAAATCCATAAAAGGTAACTGGATAATCCCCAAATACATGGAAATTAAATAATACATGTCTAAACAACACATAAATCAACTAAAAAACTAAAAAAAAAATTAAAAATAATTTTGGCTAGTGAAAATGAAAGCACGACTTATCAAAATTTGTGAGATGCAGCAAAAACAGTTCTTAGAGGGGAATTTATAGAATTGAATGCATATGTGAGAAAAGAAGAAAGATCCAAAATAAATAATTTAAGCTTTCACATTAGGAAACTAAAAAAAGAAGAGCAAATTAAATCCAAAGTAAGCAGAAGAAAAGAAATAATTACTATTAAAACAGAAATCAATAAAATTGAAAACAAGAAATCAATAAAACCAAACCTGATTTTTTGAAGACATCAATAAAATCAATAAGCCTCTAGCCAGGATAACTAAGAAAAAAAGAGAGAGGGCACAAATTACTAATATAAGAAATAAAAGAGGGAACACTACAACAGATCCCATGCACACTGAAAGGATAATAAGAAAATACTATGAACAACTCTATGCCCACAAATTTGATAACCTAGATAAAAGGAATAAATTTGTTGAAAGACACACTCTGCCAAAACTCACACAGAAGAAATAGACAATCTGAATAAGCCTATATGTATTTCAAAAATTTAATAAATAATTGATAACCCTTCAAAATGGAAAGCACCAGGCCCAGATGGGCTAACTAGTGAAGTCTACTAAACACTTAAGGAAGAAAGTATACCAATTCTCTACAATCTCTTTTAGGAGATAGAAACAGAGAGAATACTTCCTAACTTATCCTATTAGGCCAGCATACCCCTAATATCAGAAAGAGAAAAAAAAAAAAAAAACGTTACAGAAAGAGAACACTACAGACCAATATGTCTTATAAACATAGATGCCAAAATTTCGACAAAATATTAGCAAATAGAATCTAACAGTGTATAAAAAGAAATATATACCATGACCAAGTTGGATTTATCCCTGGCGTGTGAGGCTAGTTCAACATTAGAAAATCAATTAATATAATCCATCACATCAACAGCCTAAAGAAGAAAAATCACATAATCATATCAATAGATGCAGAAAAGCATTTGAAAAAATCCAGCATGCATTCATGTTTAAAAAAAAAAGCAACTCTTAGTATGTTAGAAATAGAAGGGAACTTTCTCAATTTGTTGAAGAATATCTACATAAAACCCATGGTTAACATCATGATTAATTGTGAGAAACTATAAATTTTCTCACTAAGTTCAGGAGCAGCAAGAATATCCTCTCTCCCACTCCTTTACAACATCATACTGGAAACATTAGCTAATGCAATAATAACAAGAAAAATAATTAAATAATATACTGATTGGAAGAAATAAAATAAAATGGTCTTGGTTTGCAAATAACGTAATTATTTCTGTAGCAAATCTAAAGACATTGACAAAACAAACAAACAACTAAAATCTCCAGGAACTAATAAGTAATTATAGAAAGACTGAAGTATATAACGTTGATATACAAAAGTCAATCACTTTGGTATATAGCAGCAATGAAAAAGTGGGATTTGAAATTAAAACACAGTACCATTTACATTTGCACCTCCACAAAAGAAATACTTTGGTATAATACTAACAAAAATATATACAAAATCTATATGAGGAAAACTACAAAACTCTGATAAAAAAAAGCAAAGAACTAAATAAGAGATATTCCATATTCATGGATAGGCAAATTCAACACTGTCATGATCTCAGTTCTTCCCAACTTGATTTATAGTTTCAATACAATCCTAATCAAGTTATTTTGTGGGTATTGACAAACTGATTCTGAAGTCTACATGAAGAGGTAAAAGACCCATAATAGCCAGCACAATATTGAAGAAGAGCAAAGTTGGAGGACTGACACTTCCTGACTTCAAGACTTACTATAAAGCTATAGTATTCAAGATAGTGTGGTCCTGGCAAAACAACAGACAAATAGATCAATGGAACAGAATAGAGAGCCCAGAAATGGTCCAAATATTATAGTCAACTGAGTTTTGAAAAAGGAGCAAAAGCAATACAATAGAGCAAAGATAGCCTTTTGAACAAATGGTCCTGAAACAACTGGGCATCCACATGCAAAACAAAATGAATTTATACACAGAATTTACACTCTTGACAAAAATTAACTCAAAGTTGATTGCAGACCTAAATGTAAAATGAGAAATTATAAAAATCCTAGGAGATAGCGTAATACAAAATCTAGGTAACCTTGGGTTTGGTGATGACTTTTAGATATGAAACAAAAGGCACAATCCATGAACGAAAGAATTGATAAGCTGATTTTATTAAAAGTAAACATTTCTGTCCTGCAAAAGACACTGTCAAAAGAATAAAAAGATGGGCCGGCCTGGTGGCGCACTCAGTAGAGTGCGGCACTTGGGAGTGCAGTGGCGCTCCCGCCCAGGGTTCGGATCCCATATAGAGACCGGTCCGCTCACTGGTTGAGCGCGGTGCGGGTGTGACACTGAGGGCTGCGATCCCATTGCTGGTCACGAAAAAAGACAAAAAGAAAAAAAAAAGAATAAAAAGACAACCTACAGACTGGGAGAAAATACTTGCAAAAGATGTATATGATATGGGCTGATATATGATGGACATATATGATATATAAAGGGCTGTTATCCAAAATATACAAAGAACTATTAAAACTTAACAATAGGAAAATAAACAACCCGATTGAAAAATGGGCCAGAGATCTTAGACACCTCACCAAAAAATATACACAGATGACAAATAAGCATACAAAAATATGTTCTGTATCATATGTCATCAGGGAAATGCAAATTAAAACAACAATAAGATACCACTACCTATTAAGATGTCTAAAATCTAAGACACTGGCAACACCAAACGCTGGTGAAGATGTGAAGCAACAGGAAGTCTCATTCATTGCTGATGGGAATACAAAATGGTACATCCACTCTGGAAGACAGTTTGGCAGTTTCTTACAAAACTAAACATAGTCTTACCATATGAGCCAGCAGCCATACTCCTTTTCTTTGGTATTGACTCACAGAAGTTGAAAACTTATATCCACCCAAAAACCTGCACAGAAATGTTTGTAGCAGTTTTATTCATAATTGCCAAAACTTGGAATCAACCAAGATGTTCTTAAGTAGGTAAGTGGATAAATAAATTATGGTACATCCAGATAATCAAATATTATTTAGTGTTAAAAAGAGATGAGCTATCAAGCCATGCAAATATATGGAGTAAACTTAATAAAGCATATTACTAAGTGAAAGAATCCAATCTGAAAAGTCCAAATTATAAGTGAAATTATACATTATACATAATATGACATACTGGAGATGGCAGAACCGTGGAGACAGTAAAAACATCAGTGGTTGTCAGTGATTAAGAGGATAAATAGTGTGAGAACAGAGAATTTTTCAGGCAGTGAAAATATTCTGTATGATACTATAATGGTGGATACATGTTATTATATGTTGTCCAAACCCACAGGACGTACAACACAGAGTGGACTGTAATGTAAACTATGAACTTTGGGTGATGATGATGCGTCAGTGTGGGTTCATCAATTATAATGAATCTACCACACTGGTGGGAGTGTTGATAATGGGGGAAGCTGTACATGAGGGAGGGCAGCTCTGTACTTCCCTTTTAATTTTACTGTAAACCTAAAACTGCGCCTCCAAAATAAAAAGTATTTAAACATTTTAAAAAATGAGTCGTCAATTCTATCTCATTTGTTCCAAGATGCACTTTAGCGTGACTTGGATGCTATTCGAAACTAATAAACTATATCAATGAGACTCTGGTATATACTATAAGAAAGTTCAAAGAAGAGGCAGGAGAGACATGAACCCAATTTGCCTGACTCCAAGTTTTGTGTAGATCAAAAGCAACAAGACCAGCAGAGCATTACTCCAGAAGCTGGGACAGTTTCTGACAAGGGAGAACATACTTGAGAAGACTGGAAGAGAGAATGTTTTCTCTGCTCCACACTTAGAAGGATTTTTCCACTCTGTGCATAGAACATTGGCTTAACTTTAGGGAAATGTTAAATAATGGGTTTTATCATTGGTGCCCTAAATCTTCTCCACTGCTTATTTTGTCAGATGCTATATGTTCCTGACTTTACATAATCTTCACTCTCTCCCTTTCTACCATCAAAACTACTTGGAGGATAGGGGACCCCAGGAACTAAGTAATCCAATTGTTCAGCCAGCAACTTCACTATGTCCAGACTGTGTGCCAGGTGTTGGTAATCCAAGTGTAAAAATGACAGGTGCAAAAACTATAACCTAAAGGGGAGCAGTCTAATAAGGTGTCACTTACCATAGACTGCAGAAGTTGTGATATGAAAATTACTAATGAGGTTGACCCATCTTTTCATATTTTATTGGTTGTTTGAGTGAAATGCTTTCAATGAAATATCCCTTTGAGAGTTGTTTTCTGTTCTTTTTGGGGGAGGGGGACTCATTTTTAATTGTTTTTGTCTTTGTTTTACTAGTTTGTGAAATGACTTTATATATTCTGGATACTAGTTATTTGTCATTGTAGTGGATTGAATGATGGCCCCCCCAAAAGATGTCCACCTGGAACCTGTAAATATGACCCTATTTGGAAAGAGAACTTTTGCAGATGTAATTAAATTAAGAATCTCAAGATAAGATCATACTGAATTAGGGTGGGTCCTAAATCCAATGGCAAGTGCACTCATAAAATAAGAAAGAGGGAGAAGACACAAAAGAGAATGTCAGGGAAAGATGGAGACAGAGATTAGAGAGATGCAGTCACAAGCCAAGATGTGCCTAGAGCCACCAGAAGCTGGAAGAGGCAAGAAAGGATTCTCCCCTAGAGCATTTGGAGGGAGTATGGCCCTCCTGACCCTTTGATTTGAGAATTCTGACCTCCAGAACTGTGAGAGAATAAATAACTGTGTCTTTATAAGAACACTGTGTGAACACACAGAGACAAACAGGGAGAAACCCAGATGAGGACAGCAGATGTTGAAGTGATGGTGAGTCTACAAGCCAAGGAATGCATGCAACTACCAAAAACTAAAAGAGAGGCAAAGAAGGACTCCTTCTCAGAGCCTTCAGCAAGAGCATGGCCCTTTTGACACCTTGATCTCAGACTTCTATCCTCCAGAATTGTGATAGAATAAAATTCTGTTGGTTGAAGCCACCAAGTTTGCAGTAATTTGTTATGGCAGACCTAGGAAAGTAATACAGTCACATATGTGTTTCAAACAATATAATCTGCAAATAATAACAGTCTTTCCTGCCTTTCCAATTCTTCTGTCTTACATATTCTTTTTCTTTCTTAGTGCATTGTCTAGAAACTCCAGCACAAAGTTTTGTTCTCTACTACATGCCTAGTGTCTATAATAGTGGAATGTTCCTGTGTTCCATAAATAAAAGAGGCAAGCCTACAGTAAATGTTGCATTTATATTATGTTGTACTATGCAAACATCCTTAGAAATATTGTCCAGAACAAGATGGTAATCATTGTTTTGCTTAAAAGACATGTCTTAATGTGAGAGACCCATGTCTTCCAGATGTCTTCCAACACATGTCTAGTTAGCATTTATTCATCCATGCAACAAAATGTTACTGTGTGGTGGTATCCAATAGAGTAAATGTACTCAGCCAATAATCTCACTATAATATCCTTATTTGAATGGTTAGACCTATTGCAAAAAAAATAGTAGAAAAGTTTTGAAGAATGCAAGCTTAAAAAGGCTCAGAGCACTTTCAAAGCTATGGTTGAAGAACAGGGACACTATAGAAATCATTTGACATTATTGATGGCTGCATAGCTGCGGCTATGATCTGGGAGGACTGAATACAATTGATGAATAGCAATACTCCTAAATAGTAGCTGCTCCTAATTCCAGGAGCATAACCCCTGTGCTAATGATAGTATGCCTGTATTCAAAACTAATGATTATGTATTGGGTTGTCTTCCAGGCAATCACCTTCTCTATCTAAAGGAAGCTACTAATGCTAATACCTTTCCAGGGTTTTATTTTAGGAATTTCTTTGTTAAATTAGTTAACAGAAATTTATTTAAAGGCCTTCTTCTTATTCTTGGTGCTTTGAGGATATGAAGAGATATCAGGTGTGATTTTCCCCATAATAACTCACAGTTTAGTCAGTAAATCGTAGATCCTCCCTTATTTTTTATTTATCACTTACATGTTTAGTCACTCAACAAATATTTACTGAGCTCCCCCACTGTGGGACAGACACTGTTCTAAGGCACTCAGAATGTAATTCAGAAGAAGAGAACAAATCTATGTTTACTAGAGGTTGGAGAAGATGGGGAGGGAGAGGAGGATTGGGAAGATACTGCATAAGGGACACAAAAAGTAATTATGATTTGTTATAATGAATACACTAATAAGATTGATTGGATCATCACATGTACACAGGTAATAGTAGTCAACACTGTACCCAAAATATGCATAATCGATTATGCTTCAATAAAAAATAATAATGTAATCATAATTGTTTTTCCTCTTTTAGAGGAAAGAACTTCCAGAAAGGGATTTATCTTTTGGAACTTACAGTTTAATGGGAGTAGGTAGAAAATGAACAAGGAAACACATGGATAAATAAGATTAGTTCAGGGAGTGTTAAAAGTTTTGAAAAAAATAAAACCCAATAATGGGATAGAGATGAATAGTGTGATTGGGAAGAGCAAGTGAAGGTTGGATTGGGCTGACTTTTTTGAGGATATGATCAACAAATATTTAATTACAAGATATCGTGCGCCTTGACTTGCTTGTTAGTTTTTCACTTGTATGTGGTGTATACAGAAAAAGCATTGTCCAGATAGATGCCTCATGAGAAGGTGGCACATGAGTTGGATATTTACAATGAGAAAATGAAAGAAACATAAAAGCTATTGGGAGCACATATTCGTCATCTTGAGCCAACTCTAACCCAGCAATTAATTGGTGAGAACCTCTCATTTGAGGCCTTTGTAATTGGGTTCATATCACAAAGGTTGTTAAGGTGATCACCCTGTGGTCATGAGGTCGCAAAATAAAATATAAAAAATAAAAACTAACCTTTAAAATGAAAATACAGCATCAATAAAGAGGAGAAGGAGGTATGAGTAGTGAACTAGTATTTCTACTTCTAACTACTTCTGCAGGGCAACATTTTACCATTTTCTTTTAGTAACTGGTGAATCAAAAGGCTACCATCTGAACAACAGTTTTTACCCACCTTGTGGTTTTTAAACTATGAAAGAAGCTGCTTCCATTTGCTGCAGACCTGTCTCTGCTTGTGTAAAATTAACAGTAACCAAAGTACGGTCAGATTTAATCAAACTGAGGATTTATACTCTCAAGTCACTGCCAAATTATCAATTTTAAGGAAAGTTTTAGCATTAGTTGGAGATATAGTTTGGACCTCCAGCACAGACATGTTATCTCAAGAAGATTCTCGCTGGCAGGTGTCAGATCTGTTGGTGTATCATATTGGTAGGACAGGATTGGATAGGCATTAGACACAGTTCTTCGGAAGCTGAGGAACAAAGCTGTATCATTAAAGAACATTTTCAGTTTCTTTTAGATATCCCAAATGAAAACAAAGGTGATGTTCATATAGCTCCCCTCAAAACACTTCTAAAAGTTGTTGGCATTGTAAGTGTGTTGCTATTTAAATCAGAGACAAAGTGAGCAAGTTCCATGATGTAGTCATGGTGAAAATATCAAATTTTATGGTTTGTCACAGATTAATAAGCAAATTATATTGAGGCTGTGCAAACCCGTTTTCAATAACTTGAGTGATTATCAAAGATTACACAGAGCACGTTTAGCAAAAGAACAAAAACTAATAAATATGAACATCAATCTGTGAGCTGTGCCTCATTAATTTTTTACACACCAGTGAAACTGGAGTAAAGCAAGAAATATTCATTGTATAATAACTAGGGACCTGTGTAGAGAAGTTTTTAAAATACTATTTTTCATTAATAATTCAAAAGAATAAATGAAATTGCTTTTTCAGTAAAGTGAATTGCCATTGCCTGGATTTGACACTTAAAAATTCTATTGTGTAGTGAAGAATTAACCTCAGCCTGAGAGAGGTCTGGCCTTCAGCCTTGGCTACTGACAGGTGAGCTCTAAGTTCATGGAATGTCCTGCCTGATGGTAGTATCTTTGTTTGCAAAAGGACCTTGGTCCCTGGGCACATTAACAATATGCTTTATGATGGGGCTTTGAAACAGGCCATCTAAGTTACCATCTCCATATGATCCAGAGTCTAAAGATATTAGCCTGCCCTCTGGAAGGACTGACTAAAGGTCAGTCATGTGGCCAGTACGTGATCAAGCCCCAATAAAGCCTCTGGACACCAAAGGCTTGGGTGAGCTTCCCTAGTTGGCAATACTCCATGTGTATTGTCACATTTCATGGCCAAGAGGAGGTGGCACTCTCTACGGCTCCACAAGAGAACAACTGGTAGTTCCCATATTTGGATTCCTCTTGGACTGTGCCTTTTTGATTTCTTCTCTTGGCTGATTTTAACTGTATCTTTCTCTGTAATAAACGGTAACAGTTTTCAGTAAATTTTCTTTTAGTGAATTACCAAACTTGGGGGTGGTTTGGGGCACCCCCAAACTTGCAATTGGTGTCAAAAGTCAAGGCATTCTTATGGGGACTGTCTTCAGAACTTGCAGTTTGATCAACTATGGGCCACCAAGATGAAATAAATAATTGTATAACAACTAGAAAAACAAAGTAAAATCAAATATGCAAATATACCTCTCATGCTCATACACATGCAAGATAAATAAAACTTGTACATATGTGTATATATGGTAACATACACATATTTTGTATAATTGTCATTTTTGCTTGTCCCAAATCCCTTCCCCATTTTTCTCCTAACAATACTTCTCTTTCCTAATGGTTATCCATTCCACACTCACCCACCTCCTACTCCTAGGGTAGTCACTCATGTAACTTGGTTAAACAGTCTTTCCTGAGGCTCTATCAAACAGAATAAAATAATTGGTTCACATGACCAAACTAGACGAATCAATATCTTCTCCGAGATTTTTCTGCTAAAACTATTGCGGAAAAGTCCCCCCCCCCCCCAACACCCATTTTTTTTTTTTTTTTTTCCTTAATAATCTACAATAGGTAGAAGATAAACACCTAAGTTTTAAATTTTACAAAGATGGAAGACCACCAAGTGAAAGAATAAAATTATGTGAAATTTTATTTTAGTAGCAACTGGGGAAAAAAACTCACATTCCATATTATTAATTTCTAAAATCTGACATGTTTTTCAGTGTGGAAAAGAATATATATCATTAACTAGGGTAGCAGTACATATTCAATAATTGGGGTGTTTTTTTTTAGACAACCATAATTTCACAATACATATTAAAACCTAGGGAACCACCCCTCCCCCCAACACACATTTTTTTTTTTTTTTTTGTCTAGAGTTGCCATGAGAACAGGATATATGATTGGAATTTTTGGTAGCCATCTAGGAATCTCTGTTACAATGTAAAGAGGTGCTGCTTTTAAGAATGAAGACCCCACAGAAAAAAGAAATGTCAAGAAATCCAGAAAGACCCAATGGCATAATTTGATTTCTTTGAATTCTGGATGCCTGATGTTGAACTCCATTGTGCTTTTTAAATACCTGGGCCCATATTTTCATTCTGCTTTTTGTCAGAGTATGTTGAGTTTTCTGTTTTTCTGTCACAAGCTTATACTGGACATTCACATCAGTGTTTTTGATGGACATCTAGCAAACATTAAAAAATATGTGTTGCATATATACATGAAGAAATGAATAAATAGATGCATGAACAAATGAATGAATGAATATGATAGAAATGTCTGGGATCATAAACCTTTGAATATCATACCAGAGTCACCCCTTATGAGATCTGAGAATTGTACAGAGA
Source organism: Galeopterus variegatus (assembly GCF_000696425.1). NCBI lineage: Eukaryota > Metazoa > Chordata > Mammalia > Dermoptera > Cynocephalidae > Galeopterus > Galeopterus variegatus. The sequence goes on from NW_007729309.1 coordinate 176,738, forward strand.
TAACATTCCAGGCAATTGCTCACTTTTCATTATTACAGAAATTTGGTTAACAATTATCTTGAGGACTTCCTAATCATTGCAATATGGACTGAATCAAGTATAGCAAGAAATTATTTTAGTCCTTTAGCTTAAGGCACCTGTTTGTTAGACTAGGATCTTCGTCTTGGTGTCCAGGAAAGCAAACCACGTTTGTGTGAAACAAAGCAGAGAAATACAAACACAAGCGAAAGGGCACTGAAAGAAAGGGAGGATTTGTTCTTAAGACTTGGAGGGCAGTTGACCTATCAGAAAGCCTTCCCAAAATTGGATCATGTAATGGGCCCCTCTGTACAGGCTGGAAGCACCTCATTGTATCACTAGTGTGGCAAGAAGCAATCCAATTGGGCCAAGAGGTGAGAGGACACCGAAGAAAGTAATCCCAAAAGAACAGATGTGGAAGAGAGCAGGCAGAAAAGTTTTGACCTGTTTTCTTTGGGGCAATTACATCAATGTTTTTCATGACAACTGGGCTATACCTTGAATCTTATTATTATAACTTTTTTGTGTGTATATATTCAAAGAACTTTTACTTTAGGGATTAAAAAGTAAGGCAAACCCCTTTTCTTCATTCTAGTAGAGGCAGTGATGCCACAAGTGGGGACTTGGGGTTGTTTTAGCCTTGTTTCCTATAATGTCTTCCCACCAAGCTTCCTCAAATAACCAAAGCAATGGATTTTTGACCTGCAAAAGCAGCTTTAAGAGTTTTCCTGGAACTACAGCCCTTCATCACTTCCGTAAGTCCTTCCTATAAACAATTCTAGAGCTACCTTTGAGTAATGTAAACAAGAAGTTTTCACAAACATTCTAAAGTTTAACTTTTTTCCCATTGTGCTATAGTGATAAATATAAAGTTTTGTGGAAGCCATGGGGATAGAGGTGATTTCTTCCTAGAGCTATTGGGGAGGTTTAATGGGGTAGCAAAGTCCTATAGATCGATTCAAGTCTTCAAGAATTGGTATGAATCTGGAGAAAAGGGAGACAAGAAATTTGAGTCAAAAATATTAAAAAATGCATAATTAAAGGCATGGGTATAGGAAAATCCAGCCGTATTTTGGGGCAGTCGGTCATTGTGAACTGGGAATGTTAATAGGCAAATAGTAGAAGGGTGGGCTGGACAAGTGAGTTAAGGCCATGTTGTGGGGGATACTGAATGTCAAACTAAGAAATCATTACTTTATTCAGCAGGGGATGTGGCTTGGTTGAAAGATTTTATTACATGATTAGATCTGTGCTTTAAAAAGATTAATTTTGTAGTACTTTGTAGAATGAAAGATAGAGATAATAGATAGGAGGTAGGGATATCTTGTCATGTCTGATTATATATCTTTTAAATTTCTTATTTTTTAAAATATTACACAGCAGTCACGAGAACTTTTACTATACTTTGAGCATGTGATTCCACGGTTCGTAGTGACATTCACTTCCCGTTTCCTCTACTGATGAATGATGGAAGGCAGCTCCAGCTGAGAGTGAAAAGAATCATTGCTAGGGTCACGTGAACCGCAATTAACTAGGGAGGCAAAGGCTTCTGTTTATATACATAATCGTCATATCCTGGTTTTATGTTACCAGTAATAGCAATGGGGGTGGGAGGGAGGGAGAGAGGAAAGGGGAGAGGGAGAGAGAGAAAAAAAAGAGAAAGGGAGGAGGAGAGGACAGAAGAGAAGACAAAATGTGTAATGAATCTAATGATAAACTTGGAAGTTTACTTAGTTAAATTTTTTTCCTTTATATTTTGTGTTTATCAAAGTAATGATTTGTAAGCTCTTGCATATCAATGTAAAAACCTGTGGTAGTCATTAATTCACAGCTTTCTGGGGACATGGTGGCATTATACTTTCTGGCCCCCTATGTTTAGGTGGGACAGTGTGACAGTTTGAGACACTGAGTTCTGAGTGGAAGTCATGCAGGTCACTTCTGGTTGGGGACATTTGGTTGCTGGTGTGAGACTCTTCAGAGTTTTCTCTTTTCTTCTGGCACAGATGGTAGCACCTTCCTTAGCCTGCATCTTTGAGGCAGGTTGCTTTTCAGCAAGTCACATTTGCACCAACAGCACATGAGAACATTGGTCTGATAGCACCTCCATAACACTAACCAACTTGATATTTTTCTAGTTTGACAATTTCCAGACTCTATGATGAGTAGAACACCCCTGATGACCTGTGGTGGACCATGGCAGCGAGGAAGAATTAGACCACAGCGTAACACCCTTCAGATTTCACTGTTTTCATTTTCATTTTAATACTGCCTGCCCAGTATCTTATATATACATAATATGAATCAATGTATTATATATATATTATATATGTATATATAAAATATATTGATTCTTTTCTTTTTTATTGCATTTATAAGCATTTGTTTTTACTCTTGGCAACCATCACTTTTTCAAAATGAACTGTAACATAATTAAGCATGCCTCTGATGATGAATATTTTTGGATTCTTTTCAATACTTTGTTACATGTTTCGCTTCCCTGGTTTTTGCCCATATTTGTTCAAGGTCCTGCATGGATAGACTTGGACAAGAACCAAGGAAGTTAATCATACCCCTAATATTGCTGGGTGTGCCCAGGGATGATTCCTTACAAATAAGGTGATTCCTGCTGGGTGCAACTGAGGTCTCTGCAGAACCTTCTTTGTACACTTAACACCACTGATCCCGACCCAGGCGTAGTATCAGAAAAGGTGAGGAAAACATTCTCTCCATCATTGACTTACTCGTTGTTGGAAGGGTCACAAAGCAGTGCTGTTATTGCTGACACGTCACCTTGAAATAGATTCTAATTTTTTTCTGCAGAGGATTGAGATGTACAATTACAGGAAGAATTTTCTAGGATTCTTGCCCTTCCTGTGTGATAATTCTACCAGCCTGTAACATTGATTTACTAGGCCTCTTAAGATCTCTTTAAACATACGTAAGCCACAGAAAGAGCTCTCATATTGTCCCAGGAAGCTCCTCAACCTACGTTCGGATAAGCATCTTATCGGTTCTACCTCATGAGTTTCTCAGGCAAGCACGGCTGTTGTGCACTGATAAAGTCTAAGCTAAACTGAAATCTTTTCCTAAATAATTAATGCCGAAATGAATATTTTTGAGCATGTAGATTTATCTGCCTTTATCAGTTCATGATATATATTGACAGATTTCTTTCAAGACATTATTTTTGTCACATTTACATCAACAGCATATGAGAAAATTGGCCCAATTTTACCCTTCACAATATTGACTAACTTAAAATTTTTCAAGTTTGAAAATTTTATAAGGAAAAGTATAACATCTTGTTGCACTAAACTTTTTAAATTTATTTTTCATTTGCCTTTGGAGACCATAAATGAAAATTAGAAATCATAATAAGAATTTGTAACTTTTCAAGTAACTTTTTATTCAAGCAATTCATACACTTGATAGCAAAATAATACAGATTATTTTATGAGGCATATGAACAATTTCTTTGGTCTTATCTCCTAAACTTCGGTACCACTCTTCAAAGGAAGCTGCTTTTTAAAATTGTTTCAATTTTAGATTTTCTTTAGGTCATTTCTGCAGCTGACATGTTTTTGACTTTCATTCATTGATTTATCAACTTCATATAGTGATTCCCAGATATACAAAATGAGGATTCAATTCATTTAAACTGGTCCATCCTCCCCTGTCCTTTCCCCAATGTTTGATATTTATATTTAGCTTATACTCCTGTTCAGATTTGTTAATGTACATTTTTAGCTTGAATCATTCTTTCTTCTCTAGTGAGCCATAGACAGTGTGTTAGTTATTGTGGGGAAAAACCATCTGAAAACAATTTACTAATCTCACAGACTCTATGGTCAAAATTCAGCCAGGGCCATAGTAGGGACAACTTACTTCTGCTCCATGATGCCTGGAACTTCAGCTGAAAAGATCTAGAGACTGACAAGGCTCACTTGGACCATGTTCTTTGGGTGGTTCTCTGGTGATTTCTGTCCTAAAGTGGCTGGTGGTGGAGTCATTTCAAAGGCTTCCTTACTCATGCTGGCTGGCTGTTGGCTAGGACCTCAGCTGGGACTGTCAGCCTGAGTCACTACATGTGGTTTCTCCACAGAGCCTGGGCTTCTTCATGGCATGTCAGTTTCAGAGTAGTTATACCTCTTCTCTGGTGTCTCAGGGCTGCAAAGGCGAGTGTCCTAAGAGAAAGGGAAGGAAGGTGTAAGCCTTGGAAATTGTGCAGTGCCACTCTGCCACTCTGCTTCATTCTGTTGGTTAAGTGGGAGTCACTGTGATTGGCCTAGAATCAAGGATAGGGGACATAGATTCTACCTTTTGATGGAAGCAGTGTCAAATAGTTAAAACTGCCACAAAGGCCTGATACATATTGTTTAATGCCGATCTAAGTCGTAAGGTGGGATTGCATTTCTTTCTGATATTAGTACAGGTCTAGTATCAGAACCGTTGTGCCACATAAAAAAGAATGCCCCCAGGATCAAGGTCTATTGAATTTTCTTTTCTTTCACTCCTTCTAATGCTTAAAATAGGGTCACATTTTATATTACTTGTAATTTGTGTTTGAACCATGAATCTCTTACATAGCTCTTTTTATCTCTCTCTGAAGTTTCTAATTGCATGAGTGTTCTTCTACAATTTGCGTTAATTTTCTCCTCATTTTTTCCCCACTGTCTCAGTCACACCTTCTAGTCACCAAAGCCTTCCTTTCTGTATGTCTTTCTCCCGGAGCTCCTTGTTTTTCTGCCAATCTGGGAAGGTTCTCGCTAGACCTATGCACAGCGTCATGATGAGATTCTCACTTATTGCTCTTCTGCATCAGAGCTATCTTGCCTTTTGTCGATTTTTTCTGAGTTCATCTCCTAAGGAAGTTTATCTATGAAGTAAATTTTCTGAGTGCTTATATGTATGAAAACACCTGATTTCATTGATTTCAACACTAGTTTGGTCAGATAGACAATATATTGGGTCAAAAACATGTTTTCTTATAATATATATAAAAAAATTATATTGTTTTCTAGAACCCAGTGCTGCTCATGAGAATTCTCATGCCTGTCTCTTTTACACTCTTTGTAGATGTCCTATGATCTTTTTTTTTACTGAACTTTCTTGAATATTTCTCTCTTTTGAAATATTTTTTAGAATTTATCTTTATTTTTGGTTTATTTAGTTTTCTAAACAGGGCGTAGGTCTATTTAAACTTACTATGCATACACACAGTGCGATTTTTCAATATGAAGACTGGTATCCTTTAGCTCTGGGAAATTTTTCTGTATAATATTTTTGGTAATTTTCTCTTATTCATCGCCTCTCTTCTAGAACCTTAATACGTTTTGACTCTTTCTTTGTATTTTCCATTTCTTTCTCTCTGTTAAAAATTTCTAAATGCACTTTCTCCTTCTCTGTTCTTTTGTAGAGCATCCTGTCTTTATTTTAGTTATAACTTTTCAAATATTTTTGAGAATATTAATGTGTTATCTAAAAAGTTTGTTCTTTGAGTTATCTCTATTGAACTTCTGGTTATCTCTCTCTCTTTTTCTTTCTTTCTGCTCATGTGGTCTTTCTTATAATACTTTCCTGGCTCATTTGCCTGGTGATCCTCAGGTATCCATATATATTTTTAGATTGCTAGAATTCCACTGGCTGTTACATAAATAGGTATGCTTTCCAATTAATTTCTCTTGAGTAGAAATTCTGACTTGGAGCTCCATGTGGCAAGACAAGTGTGTTGTGAACTAGCAGACTGTAATTTAAGGAGAGCAAGTTGAGGTTTAGCTGTTAGACCACCAAAACTCCAAGGACTTTCTGGAGACTGAGCACCCACGTTATGTGCCTTAACTTTCTCTAGATATTTCATTCAATTTTATTACAGTAGAGCTCTCTTCTGTAAGAGGTTAAATAAAGCCAGCCTCTGGGCTGGTGAGGGAAAGGGGGATGAAGTTGCGAATCAGTACAGCTGTCTGTGTCTTCTATCCCATAAATAGTCTTTCAGTGAGATCCCCTATTAGGACTCTACTCTTTGCTTCAGAATTCAACCTTACCTGTTGACTCTGAGCTTAATTTCTTGCCAGCAGGGTTCTGGCAAGCAGTTCATTTTTGGGGGTCTCTATTTCATTTAATTATGCTCTGATCTTTATCTGTCTTCAGTGTTTGTTGGTTTTTTGAGGTGGTTAAGATTTAGTTTCTTTCTCTTTCTCATTTGCATTTTTGTTCTAACAGTGGGTTATTGTTTTTTGGATTCCAGATGCAGGACTCCCTTGAGAATCTCTTGCAGAGCTTGTCATGTGGTGGTAAACTTCTGAAGTTTTTCTTTGTCTGGGAAATACGCTATTTCACCCTCATTTCTGAAGGATAGCCTTGCTGGGTATAGTATTCTTGGCTGACAATTTTTTTCTTTTAGTATTATGAATATATCATCCCATTTTGCTGGCATGTAGAGTTTTAGTTGAGCAGTCTGCCGCTCATCTGATGGGGGATCCCTTATAGGTTACTTGATGCTTTTCTCTTGCTGGTTTTATAATTCTTTCTTTGTCTTTGAGTTTTGTCAGTTTGACCATAATATGTCTCGGAGAGTATCTTTTTGGATGCAATCTGTTTGGGGGTATTTGAGCTTCCTGTATCTAAAGGTCTATGTCTCTCTCTATACCTGGGGAGCTTTTCATTATTATTTCATTGAATAGGTTTTCAATGCATTTTCCTTTCTTCTTGCCTTCTGGAACACCTATGATTCATATGTTTGTGCGCTGCTAGCTCTCTTAGATTTTCTTCATTTAAAAAAAATTGTTTTATCCTTTTTTTTTTGTCTGCCTAGGTTATTTCAAAAAGACTGTCATTGAGATCAGAAATTCTTTCTTTTTCTTCCTTTAACCTGCTATTTAAGCTCTCAGTTGTGTTTTTTATTTCATTGAATGAGTCCTTCAGTTCCAGGAGTGCTGCTACATTTTTTTAAAGGTATGAATCTCTTTGTAAATCTCTTCCTTCATATCCTGGATATTTTTTCTCATTTCTTTTGTTCTCTAATTGAGTCTTTTCTTATCTCCTTGACTTTTCTGAAGATTGTTGCTTGGAATTCCTTTTCAGTTATTTCAAGGGTTTCCTGCTGTATGAGGTCTATGGGAACATGAGAATTACTGTATTCCTTTGCTGGTGTCATCTTTTCTGGCTTTTTCCCCCCCACGTATTTCTAGTATATGTACATTGATGTCTGGTCGTCTGTTAGAGCAGTTGCTTCTTCCATTACTCTGGAGTGTGCTTTGAGGAGAAAGACTTACACCTCTTTTTGTAGACTCGATGCCGACTCTCCTTGTGTCAGTGCAGTCAAGTGTGTGGCAGGCTACCTGCAGACTGGTCGTGAATGTTACTGTGGCAGTGAGCCATCCCTGTGGTGTCAGTAGCTGTGGCAGTGGCTTGGTGGACCACCTGCATGGAACTGCTGTTTATGGCTCACTCCTGCCTTCTTTTCGGGTAGGGGGAGGCCACCTAGGGTCTTATGCCTGGATCCCGAGTCACAGGTCCTGTTTTCTGTTCAGGTCAGGGGAGGTCAGCCCAAGAGCCTGGAAATTTTGAAGCAATTGAATATCAAACATTTTCTTGTGATATACCTAGAATTATTTATTTTAAAAATGTAGTCTTAATGTCTAAACAAAATTCATGTATTACAAAATTTAAATTCTAAGATGCCTTTTTGACACTCATTGCTGTATTATGAATGAATAAAGCTATCAGTAAAGCTGGAGAGAACTTACTTTAAATGAAAACGTAAAGTATCTCTAACTGGCAGACACATGGTGTAACACAAAGAAAATCTTCCTTGTAAGTTAGAATAATTCATTTAGTCTCTCCTATGTCTATTGTATATATTTTTCTCCTCAAATATCCAAATCCTCCTCCTCTACACCAATTCTCAGCTGATCATTTTCTTCCCATTTTTTTTTAACACAAAACGAATCAGAAAAGAACTTTTACATGTTGTGCATCATCACATCTCCCCAACTGACTAGTATTTGCCCCACAAACTCTTTTCTCTCACAAATTATCATAGATGCCCCTATTTAAAGCCAAACTCACTGCCCAGGAATTAGGTAGCTTCACCATGTCTTTCTTGCTCTTCCCTCTCCATCCTTTATCATCAACTTTCTCTCTTTATTGGGTCATTTCTCATAGCACACAGCCTGCTCTTATTTTTCCTCTCTTTAAACAAAGAAATAAATCTTTTTGAAGCCACCAAACCTGACAGGTACCAACCAAATTTTTTGCTTCCTGTAGGAGTTGATGGAACCTATTGTCTACAGTTTCTCCCCTCTCATTCTCCCCTAAGTGCAAATTATTGGGGCTTTTTAAATTCAGTTTTTATGCACTGAATAAAATGCTCATTTCAGCATCTTCAGTGTCCTCTGTCTTTCTTTTTTTTTGTCCTTTTTGAGACCGGCTACACCGTGCTCAGCCAGTGAGTGCGCCACGGGCTCGGCCCGTCCTCTGTCTTTCTAAGTCCAATGGTCAGGCCTCATTCCTCATCCTACTTGAAAATGAAGCAGTTCTTGACATAGGTGATGACACTTCCTCCTCCTTACACTCTTCTCACTTGATTTTCTGGACCCCACACTCTCTTGGTTTTCCTCCTACCTCATTTGTTGCTCCTTTTCACTTTCCTTTCTTAGTTTTCCATCTTTTCCCTAAGCCATTGAAGTTAGATGCTGCCTTAGTTTGGGTTCCCACAAGCAAATCTTGAGACAAAGACTTCCCTGCAGCTAGTTATTTTTACCAAGTGATTCTAAAGAGAAGGGGAAGGTAGAATGAGAAAAATGAATCAGGGAAGGAGGGAAAACCAAATAAAGTGTGATTTATTAAGTTAACTATAACTGTGTGGATAACTGGGGCTCAATCCTTGTGGAGGCTTTCTGAGAAACCCTATACAATGAACCTCGTGGTGATCCAACCACTGCGTTGAAGAGAGGAGTATTTATGGATTCCACGGGTCGAGGGTTGCCCCTTCTGCTATTAACTGTCCCTCAAAACTCCGTGGTGCAAATGTGCACTGAAATGGTGAATGGGCTACCACAAGCTCCTAGGCAGTGGCCAGAAAGAAACTCCAGGGCAAAACCAAGAGATATCAAGTGCAGCCGAGGCCAGGTACTGTCAGGCTATACCTGCACAGGAGCTGGCTACTGCAGCAATGGCTAGAAAAAGAGAAAAAGTCTGCAGAGAAGATGTGATTCAGGGAATGAAAGACATTTCAACACAAGTAGTGCACCAGAGCCTGTCCTTGGGTTTCTTCTCATTTCTATTTATGCTCCTCTTCTTGATGAAACTGATTCAATGTTATGGTTTTAAGTAACATTCCAATGCTTAAACTCCCAAATTTATATCTTTAATCCAAACTTCTTAAGCAAACACCCTATAGGATATCCTTGTATTCAACAGGCATACCATTCCTAACATACCCCAAACTGTACTTCCAACCTTTCTCCCCTACACTGGCTCTACCCATTTCAGGCAGAATATGCCTGCTTCTTACCATCTCCATTGCTACCATCTTGGTTCAAGTTCCCATCCTCTTTGATCTGAAACATAGCTATTATATTTTAACTAATCTCAATACCATTTTTTTTTTGCCTCTCTTTAGATTCGTCTCAATAGTTCAGTAAGAGGGATTCTGTTGAAATAAAATTCATATCATGTCACTCCCCTGCTCAATTCCCTCTACAGGTTTTCCACCTTGTTAAAACTAAGATCATGCATGACCTACAGAACCCAACATGATCTGGACCTAACCATCCTCTCCGACCTCATCTTCTCTCCTCTCCCTTTCTCTGCTCCACCCACCCTGTTCTCCTTGTAGTCCCACAAACACCTCAGACCTACTCCAGCCTGGAATCATTTGAACTGGTGTTTCTTTTGCCTGCAGCATTTGATCCTCAGATATCCTCAAGATTAATTCCCTTAACTCCCACTCTTTGCTTAATGTCACCATTTTCATGATGTCTGTGCCTACCAGCATAGTTATGACTGCAAACTTCCTCTCTTTCCAATACACTTGAACTGCTTTATGTTTTCATTCTTTCTTTTCTGTAATACTTGTAACTTTTTAACATATATAATTTATATATTTATAAAAACCATTATAAAATCTACACATTTTACCTCTTCTTTGTTTTTGTATCTCCCTGTTAGGATGTACGTTCCATGAGGCCAAAATCTTTGTCTTTTTGTTCACTGGTGCATCCCAAATACCTAAAATGGTGTCTGATTCATTAATGAGTAAATGAGTGGATAATCTGACATCTACTCATAGTTCTGTCACAACCTGTGTGACCTTTATCCAGTATGGACTCGGTCTGAGCTTGAGCATATTTAAAATCAGCATAAAACATGGATGTTAGGATGTTCCAGCTCTAAAATTCTATCATTACTATTTCATACGTCCCAACTTGGTGAAAGTTTTCTGCATTTCCTAAAATTATAAAAGTTAGTGAGGTAATATATTTTTGAATGTTGTATTTTGCTTAGAAACCTATACTTCAGTGAATGGAGTAACAGTGAACTGTATTTTTTTTTTTTTGGTGTGTAATTAAGAAATGAAATCTGCCTTTTTAGCTACTACAAATTAAGCTTTCAATACAAGTTCTTGACGACTCCCCCCAAAACAAAACCTACTTTCTATATTGTAATTTTAAAAATTTTTAATATTTTTATAGAGCAAATTATTTGCTATTAGATTTCAGCAATAAACAGTAATGAACTGAATAAATTTATCTCATATATCAAATTTAGTATTACAGTGGTGGTGAATGCTTCCAAAACGCCCAATGTCAAAGAAAAAATTATTTTTTTTTAGCTTTGTAAAATTTACCTTTCTAAAGTTTACATGTGTGTTTGTACATTTTCTCTAGAAATTTTTATCTCATTATAGTTTCCACAAAAATATTTCTCTGTGGCAATTACAGTAGCTTCAACTAAAAGAGCTTAAACATGATTAGAAGAGAGTAATTGCAAATTTCAGTTGACCCATTATTCTCTCTGACAACTTTCCAAGAAATCTAGGACTATTGTGAGTATACACATATACACAGAGTCATTAAAATAAAAAGACTATTCTTACGCTGTGTGTTCTCTTTTGAATTATGTCTAAAATCATGTTTGTACAATTGTTGTTGAATTTGGGTAAAAAAAAGAATTCCTTGTCAAATTCTTAAGGGAAAATGAATACCACATTAATGTCCAGAATAATGTTTCTAAGAATTATTCTTTATGTAGCTTAGTCATGCTGATTAGTTAAATTAGTTTTTCAGCCTTGTCTGGTTCACCTAGAGTCATATTGTGGGCCAGGCTTAGTTTACTACTTTACTTTAGCTGATATCATTATAGGCAAATAAATTTCTCAGCATATATTTGTTCATTTTAAAAATTCTCATTCTGCAGTAACGACTTTGTTTACTGTGACTTCTGGAATAAGAAGTTTGTATACTCATGTATTAGAAACAGAATATTTAATGATACTCCTTTTAAAAATGTGTCCTTGACTTTAGTGTCATTTCAGAGACAAAGAAAAATAGAGATTGTGTGTTTGAATAGCTGAAAATTCACCACGATAGGCTGAAAATGATTATAAAATTGAGTATGTTTAAAGAAATTTAGTAAGTCTTCATTAAATTGAATAGATAATATGAAACAAGAAAACTAATACTGTTAATACCATTCTAGAAGAGGCTCTGGATATATAAAATTTATTGAGATAAGAAGTTGATCAGATTCTGCTGGTTTATAAAATATTCCTTCATTTAAAAAAACAAAAACAAAACCAAACTAAAACAAAACAAAATTTGAAGGTTTCATTAACTGTTTCAGTATATCCAGGTAACTTTTGGAATATGATGGCTGCAGTGTACTAAGTGTCATCCCAATGATTCCTCACTGATAATGCAATTTATAATGACTTTATTGGTCTTAAGTCGATATCGTACACACTGGGAGAGCATGGTTCCAAATATTTTTATGACTGTTGAGCTTCAATAAGGATGTATCTATATAATCTTGATATATTTCTCATTTGAATACTCTACATGGTATAAGACCATGCATTTATAGTTTCCTAATGTACCACCTTACTATTATAGCAGGATTTATGAATTTCATAAAATGTGTTAGACCTCAGATCTTTCACTGTAATACTTAAACCTAATATACTGTGGTGAAGTAGCAATTCCAATATCTCTTCATCTCTACTGTGCATAGAATAGTGCTAAAGGAAAGATACACTCTATGTCTCTAGTGCCTGTGGATATTTTCCTAATAGCTTTCAAAACTCAATATACTATGTTATATTTGAAACTAATTTGAGTGAAATTATTTGAAGTACTAACCTAAATATTTTACAAAATTTATATGCTTATTTGTTGCCATTACAGCATGAAAGTAATTAATAATGGGCTTAATGTATTGGGACTTCACATTAAGGCACTTCCATAATGGGAATTTAAAGATGCTTATGTATTTAAGGCAACATAATGCAGACTAACAGAGTACAAAAAACACACATAAATGATACACTTTAGCTTAATACTTTGGAAAAATATGGTTTATCCTTGCCAACATTATTGTTACCTTTGGTTCAATGTGAGAGTAGATATTCTTTGAATAGGCTTTTTATAGTTTTTTTTCCCAGAGATCTCTAAGTAAAAATTAGTCATTTATTGCTTTAAAAAAGAATATACATATGTTATCAAAAAATGTGTGTCCTTCTTTGCAAGTAAAAAACCTTCCACTAATTAAAATAACTTGAAAAATTGGACTAAAACTGGTTTTAACAATGGATTACTGATTTTCTTATATTCTGATATTCTTATCTTAAAGCGGTCTTAGGGAATTTTTAATTCACTTCCAGGAAGTGACCTTTTCAGATGTTTTCACTCTTATTCCATCATATTTTAAAGTTTTATGCAGAAACGGAGTATGGAAGGATTTTCATTTTTCTTTCTGCCCCTTCCCATTATTCCAATGTTTGAGCCTATGTTTCTATATTTAGGATGACAGTTGTCCCAGTCTCAGGCTTTTGTATTTGTAAGCTCTAACACCACAAAAATGTACTACATAATAAAGGAGATAGGACTTATCTTTGCGAGTGACCACCTTTGGGAAATCCACATATAGGAAAGAATATTTCTGGCATAAAATTTTCTAACGTAATTTTTCACTGTGTCTAGATTTTAGGGACTTCTCATTTAGAAAGTGTTTCATGGCTGCTCTGCAACCATACAATTACAGGTAAATGAGAAAATTTTCATAGGTTCACCTTTTTGTGGCTGTTGTTTATTTTTTTAAAATTAACTACCTAGAGAGTGTTGTATCTTGTTTGGGGAGAAAAAAAAATCAATCATCTTTGACACATGTCAGATTTTCCTAGAAGAAAGACAAATAATTGCTTACTGACCATTGGTCCCTTTCAACTGCTTATTTTTTCTTTGTAGAGGAAAATGAAGGATCTGTAATAATTGGCCACTCTATATAAATTCTACCTCCTAGATAACCTACTATCTTGGCCATGAAATATTGATTTAAGGTATGGAAACAAACCCAAATTAGTGAAGTCTTGTTATTTAATAAATATAGGGCAATATCTGAATCAGGATAAATGCACTAGGCTTATGAAAAACTGGTGCATAAACAAATGAACAATAAAGAGAGACAGAGAGAAAGAAAGAAACAACAATCACAGCAATACATTGAACTTTTAGAAAACTAGAGGTGGAAAAGGGGAGGGGAGGGGGGAGGGAGTGGGCTAATGAGGAATTGGTCAATGGACACAAAGAATGATTGTGTATTATAATGATGAATAAGCTAACTATATTGATCTATCCACCACACATTCTACACAATTATTGAAAATCAATGTTGTACCCCACATGTATGTATAATTAAAAACAACAACAACAAAGAAACTGGTGCCCAGGGAACCAGGAAATTCAAGGACCAAGGCTGGTGCTTATGGGTCCATATTGTCTCTCATCTCTTCCTTTTTTCATATCCATCCAGCAGCCTAGTATTCATTTGTCATTCATTCATTCATTCACCCATCTAATATTCGAATATTTGGTGGAACACCACTATTGCTCTAGGTTGGGTGCTAGATAGGGATTAAGTGACAAACAAGAATAATTTACCAAAGAGGCCATGCATAGATTTGTAGGATGCATATGCTAGATAAGCACATAGTGAGACTAGTTAGGACTACCAGGATTAGTGTGGCAGAGAACAGATCTTGGAGAGCCCTGCAAGCTAAGTTAAGGAGTTTAGCTTCTTCCTGGGGGCACATTGACGTTCCTTTGCTATTGTATTAGTCTGTTTTTGTATTGCTACAACAGAATACCTGAGACTGGGTAATTTATAAAGAAAAGAGCTTTATTTGGCTCATGATTCTGGGACAACTGTATCGGGCATGGGCCTTATGCTGCTTCTAATCATTGTGGAAGGCAGGGGGCAGCCAGTGGGTGCAACAAGATCACAATGCAAGAGGAAGCAAAGAGAGAGGGGAGGTGCCAGGCTCCTTTTAACAACCAGCTCTTGCTCTCACAGGAACTAATAGAGAGAGAATTAAATCACATTCACCCCCCACTCCCACCAGAGATGGCATTAATTTGTTCATGAGGCATCCACTCCCATGACCCAAAGGCCTGCCAACATTGCCACATTGCAGATCAGACTTCAGCATGAGCTTTGGGGGGCAACCTATCCAAACCATATTAGCTATTGATCATGAAAAACCACCTGGTTCCTAGTCTTCAAGATCTTTTTTTCAAGAACAACCATTTTCTATATTCTCTTTTAGTTAAAATTCTGAGGAACATATATGATTGACCACTGACAAACCAAGAGATTCAATCACTCTGATTCAATCAGCTGTGATTGTATGAATACATGGGAAAAGATGAATGACAAATATTCACGTGAAATATAAATGGCTACTCAAGCCTTTTTCGTCAGCAGTTTGTGTGAAGGCCAGATCTAAGAGAATGAATTAGGGATGGGTGGGTACCACCAGACCTTTCTTGAGAATTTGCCCATGTTTTTTTCTCATCCATTGGTGAAACTTTTGTATTGAGACATGTAGGTCTTTGCAAATAGATTATCAGCATGTTTTTGTCCAGTGTTTGGTATCTGAGGACAATTATCTTAAATCATTTCATATGACGTTATTTCAAAGACTGGAAATGACATTTTAGAAAACATTATAAGTGTCTCCCAAGCACCTAAGTAGATTCAGTAAAACTCTCCTTTCTTTAGATCCAAAATAGAGACAAAAAGGAATTATAGAGCCTCCATCCTTGAAATTCAATAACCCGATCTCTTATTAGAGGTGAGAAAATAGTGGGAGAACTTGAGAATGGGTCTTGAGAAACAGAATAAGACATTGTTTGAACTTGAAGATTTGGTGAATCAGGAAAACCTCATTAAAAATGTATTTCTGATTTGAATAAAGTATTTTGGGAGTTGTATGAAAAATCGTAAAGAATCAAAGATTATTTTCAAAACAATATTAACCAACAACTTTAAATAATTGTAATTAGGTTACAAGATTTTGTCAGGCCCACCTGCTACTGTACTATTAGCTTGGGTGCTTTTGTTTTCCCCAGTTCCCTTCTAATCGGTCTTGTTGATTAATCAGACTGAATTCAACCTATGAGATGTGTATTATTTTATTCCAGTTTTTAAGACCTCAATGCTGATAGAGGTTGGACTTTAACTCTGATGTGATCCATTAATACTTTGCCTCTTAGATTTGTGGCATTACTGAATAGTCTCCACACCTAAAGCATGGCAAAAAGCAAAGCTTATTAAAGGCAGACATTGTTTTTCTTTCCCATCTGTACCCCAGAAACTATACCTGATGCTTAGTGATGCAAGAAGCAAAGCTCATTAAAGTCAGATATTGTTTTTCTTTTCCATCTGTGTGCCTGGAACTTTAGATAGTACCTGATGCTTAGTGAGGACTCAAACAAATATTTATTTAGTACTGTCAATGTGTCATGCAATGTATGAAGTATCAGGATGTAGTAGCATACGAAAAGACATAATTTTGCCATGTAGAGATGAGAAATGAGGGAAGCTATAATTTCTTGAATATTTACTATATTTCTGGGACCATGCTAAGTGCTTTCATATCAATTCATTTAATTCAGACAATGATTTTATGAGCTTTTGACACTTAAAAAGAACAGTTGTTTTCTACTCTCACTTGTGATTTCAAAACAGGTGGTGAAATCTATATTTTGCTTATATCAAACTGCGTATTACTGTTATATTTTCAACAAGATACAGTTGCTGCATTTGGAAATCTTTTAGAGCTTTACGAAGATAAGAGCATATTACAAAGGACCACTAGAATCTTTTGATGATACTATACAATTACAATTATGAAGATAAGGACACATAAATACCAACTGAGCAGGATATTACATATGTAATTCATTACAAAGGGAATATGTCACATTTGATAGATTTTCTAAAAAACAAAAAATGGTTACTGTTCATGAAAGAGGATATTTTTGATAAACTTGAATTTTTTTTTTCTCTAGCAAGTTTCAGGCTTGCTTGTTTACTTTGTAAAATTAATGAGGAATGCAGCTTTCATGGGATTATCATTTTTAAAGGGAGATAAACTTTTCTTTCAGCAAATTGTATTAGTGTAAAATATTTTCTATTGCAAAATAGCTTATGGTAAAAGGATTCTAAGCATTGGCAACATGTTAGTTTTGTTTTTAATATATACAAAAAAAATGACATTAAGGTCGGAATAAGTAATTTCACCAAGAAAATTTATTTAAAGCTTTTCTTCTTTATGTGAATATAGTGACAGGTTTCCTGTCGGAGAGTAGTTAAGTTCCACAGTAGCATCTGATGTTTCCAAATGCAGGAGATTTTTGTTAATCACATTTAAAATTTTTAATTATACCTTCCCAGGTACTTAAAATACCTTATTCCAGCAAACTTTCCCAAAATTTGAGTTAAAAAAGGAAACTTTCTGATCTCTGGGAATATTTTTAACATTTTCAATTTGTTCTAGGCCTTTGGGTTTTTTAAAAATATAAAGCATAGTTTTTAACAAAGGAAACATGACAATTTGTAGACCATATAATTGTATCAGCAGAGGTGGCATCCACTGTTCAGCTGACACAGTGAATAGGTCCATCAAATTTCTTTGAATATGTCATGGAGCTTTTGAATATCTTGAAAACATTCCTTTGAAACTATCAGACAACTGTTTGATAAGGTTTTCTTATTTGTTAAGACTCACAAGTTCTATTTTTCTCAGCATGCAGTGCTGAGCACAATGTGCAATGTTGACTGGCCTTTATTTAGATAAGCTGGAAGAGTATTTGTCTTCCTTGGGAAGCCATGCACATGCAAAATTAATTGAGGAAACCAACTGATTCTTCTTTCCCAGCTGCAATTCAAATGACTCAGGTGTAATACAGTGCAGTTGGGAAAAGTCAAGGTATACAAAGCCCATCATTAAACAGTTTCTACTCACAGAATAAGGTGTTGATTGTGAAATCATCATTAAGAAAATTCATAATTTCCAAATAGAGAAAAAAATCCCTCTACTGTAGACTGATGCTCAACTAACACATCTGGGTTGAACCGATTTCAAAAATAGGCATTATTTTCTTCTCAGTGTGAACCTGTTTTCAGGGAACTTGTTTTCTCAGTAATAACACTGGTCATCCTAACAAGTTGAACGATACTTTTCAAGCACAAGGACTTTCCTATCAATAGTTTCTCTGCTCTAAAGTGATGTGAAGCAATAAATGTCTAAGAAAAATGATATTTTAGATGAATCAGGCAAAGTTTATTCTCTTTCATGCATAGCTCATGCTCCACTAACCTTCAAAAATGATGTTTTGTCAAAAACCATTGAAAATTCATTGAATTCTTTATTGTATTTAAAATAATATTCCCTTTTGTGGAGTTATTCACATTGTTCATTGAGCCTCAAAATTGTTTTTAATCATCTGAAACATGGAAGGTCTATCTGTCTGTAATAATCACATCTTTGCACTTAACCAAGATCCAAAGTATAAGATCTACTATTATCTTCTTTAATCTTGTTTTGTGTGGTTTCTTCTAAGTGCACATACTTGAAAAATCTACTGCCCAAAATAGAGGCGAAAATGTTCTTTTATTTCACTGAATTTGCTGTTATTGTTTATTATATCACAGTTTTATTTTTCAAGTCAGTCAAGATATAAACCAATTTTTCGTTCAAAATATTGCTTATGTCATAATAAATCAGGCTGCGCCTACTGATGGTTAATGGATAATGCATTTCAAATGAACTGGAAGATTCAATTCATTGTATGCAGATCAGCATCTTTGCAATTTCCCAACAATTCAGCAATAAATAAATAACAAAGAATTATTTTTCATGAACTTACCTGAAATTTGGGTAACTTGACCAATTCAGTCATTTGCTATGACTTTCCATGACACAAGTGATTTGGTAGCAAAGAATTAAAGACTGAATGCTACTTCCTCAGAAATGACTGTCCAGCACAATTCGTGGATAGTTTGGGAACCATTGAGGAGATAAAAATTTTAAGGTAAGGAAATTAGGACACAGATTAGAATCTGGGTTTGTTTCATTTTTGGAGAGAATACTCAAGGAAGTCCTCTGCCAGGAAACATGTTCTTTCTCTCTAAAATAATGTGGTTTCTGGAGGGAAAATGAATAGGAAATTTTATTGCTCAGAGAGTTGGTTAAAAGGTGAACCTCAAAACTACTCCACACTCCAAGGGAATGCTTTTAGTGTTGCTCCCTGAAGTCAACTAATGGATTGAAAAAGGACTGGGAAAAGTGGTCACCCGAGGAACGAGTGCCAAACACCAACTATTTAAGACAAAGAGGGGTATGTCAAGATACAAAGCACCTCTTTCTCCTAGAGCAAAAGGGATAGAAAAACATGCAAGAGAATAGAGAAAAATGTGCGAGGGGAAAATAACAAAAGACACAGTAAAGAGAGATTGATGGACAGGGATAATAGAACTTTAAAGGGTATTTCACAAAGGAAAGCAAAACTGAAATAAAAATTAAAATTATTGGATGTTGAGCAACTGTAGAAAAAGGATCACACACATGCATTCACACAAACAAACATGTGACAAGAAGGAAAAAGGGAAGAACTAAAAACCATAAATATAACCATGCTGGGACACTGATCAAATAATTTCCTGCATGATTGAGAATTGATAGACAATAGGAAACACCTACTTATACAATATGATTATAATATATTATAGTTGAACTATGTGGCTAATAAAGTAATAGTGTGTACAATTTGCAATGTTTTCTTTTTTTGAAAAAGAAATAGTTTTAATAAGATTAAAGGAAGGCAGATCTACTTCATGTTTCCAAGTTAAGAAGGGCTCTACCCAGATACAGCTTGAAATCTTTCCTCTTTATTTTGACGTTATTTAGAGTCAGTGCAACACCATAGAAGGAGTGTGGGTTTGGAGTTAGACAAATCTATATTCTGCTGTATATTAACTTTGTGGCCTGAGGCATGTTACTTAATTTCCCTGGCTTCAGTTTCCTTTCCCACAACATAAGAATTATAAACTCTGTTTCAGGGGATCATACACATACAGAGTACTGGGACATACAAGAAGCTCAAAAAATGGAAGCTTCTATTACTGTTATTGTTAACTGTTGCTGTTCAAGTCATAATTACTAATAGATTATTTAATAACATGACTATTTAGTAAGGCTTCAGGGCAAGTATGTGAAATATAAAGTAGTCCTTAAATTATGGTCAGGATGTGGACTCCCAGAGAGGAGGCACAAAAAATTTAGGTAGAGAAAGAAGCATTGGAAAAGACATCAGAGTGCATAGAAAATGTCAAGCCAGTTTGGTTTGTTTGGCCTTTTGGAGGCATGACCAAAGACTTCTCTCTGAAATGCATTATGCTTGTTTTACTTCTGTGTGAATTGATGAACAATCAGTTTCATTGCAGTGCTTATGATAGGTCTGTGGTCTGCATGTTTTATATTCTCATGGTGATTTTTCATCCTCAATAATTTGCTGGAAGCAGTATGTAAATGCAACCTCTTTTGTATTGCCAAGGTCTGTCTGTTTCTTACAAGTCAGAGTGAAAATCTACATCAAAAATTTCACTTGACTTCAAAGAACAATCATTTTTCACTTGTTTGTATCAGGGGACAGTGAACATTTGTGAAAGCTTCTACGTTTATTTCCAAAATATAGCTTATACATAGTTGAAAGAGCTGCCCAAATCTTCTGCATATATTTATAAAGCTGCAGATAGGCTTAGAATGGTCCAAAATAAGGGTCTTTAGATGAGCATAACTTCTGAATTTCAGGTGGAACAGATCCCCCAAAAGAGGACATGGTTTTTCACTAAGTGGGGCAAATTGGCTGAAAGCAAATCTTGGAATTGTGATGGTTTTGTAAATAGGCTGAACTGAAGCAAGGATTTTGACATTAGATTAATTCCAGCCTTAGCTGGAATAATTTTTGCTCTCAAGCATCTGCAGCTGTGAAATCACTGCAACATGCTCCAGTTGAATGTGATTTTCTTGCCCTGATCCCTAGTACATTTCAGCTCAGAGATCCACATGTAAAAATGGGTCAATCAGGAGAAAATGTGTATTTTTGATACCCTCAAAGTGTGTTAGATTTACACATCAGCAAATGACTTATAATGAGGCTCAGAGAAAATACAATATTTCCATCTGTACCATGCAGATTATTGGCATCTAAGCGCAAACTGCACATATTTCTACTTTTTGCAACCCTTGGAAACAGAAAAAAATATAAGCAGTATCTCCAGTAAAGGGCAATATTTGGTTCATATTTTTTTCTTGTAAATCTTTCACTATCTAGAAAAATGTCAAAATCTTAGCATACTTAAAAAAATGCTAATGTTTCAGGTCAGCAAGTGTAGAAGTTACTAATCAACAATGGGAGGAAGAAATGGTAATAGACTTTTCTTGACTGAAAGTAACCAGTTGCATTTATAATAAACAATAAAGTGAATCCTTTATAGAATCCTCATTTTTCATCGACTTAGATTTTAAGCTTTTAAAAATCTAGGATTCTGCACTGCAACTACATGCAACAATGTGTGGATTAATCTCACAAGCATAATAGTGAGAAGCCTGACACAAAAGAATTATATATAAGGTTCAAAAACAGGAAAAACTAATCCAAGTTAGAAGTCGGAAGAGTGGTTCCCTTTAAGAGATGGAGAAGACTGGAAGGAGGCTCAAGAGGGGGTTGGAGGTGTAGATAAAGTTCTGTTTCTTGATCTGGATGCTAGTATGTTCACTTTATAAAAAATCCATCAAGCTGTACACTTACGATGTGTGCACCTTTTTGTAGTTTGTTATACTTCAGTGAAATAGTATTTAACAATCTAGGCTCTGTAAAATTCACTCTTACTAACCTCATCAGCATCTACTTGAATGGTGAGTCCTGTGGCTATAAAAATATATTACTGGTGGTACGGTACTGTGACTGAAGTGCATTGCAGGTTCTTATTATACAAAGATGCTTGCATTTCAAAGGCTTAGCATCTTCTTTAGTATGAGTGAGTCGAGCGTGCGTGTTAAAAGAGCAATGGGAAGTAGAAAATCTGAAAGTGTCTTGGACCAAATAAGAGAACCACAAGACCAGCTCAGGGGACATTTGGGAAATCTTACCACTTTTTTTACAGAGAGAATTTTATAATATTTTTGATAAGATTTTCACTACAATGTAGGAAAGTACACATCCGTATCAGGGGAAACACAATTCTTTCCTAAAATAATATAATTACAGTAAGACCATTATTGGGAGGCAGTTTTTCACTCAGTACTATTTTTGGTGTCAACATGAAATGATGACTTATTTTTAACAGAGGAACTATATTCAGGGAACAGAAACTGTTCTTTGGAAGCACTGGGGCATGATTTTATTTGTGGTCTGCCCATTTCTTTACGTCTAGCTGTAATTACAGTAAGACCATTATTGGGAGGCAGTTTTTCACTCAGTACTATTTTTGGTGTCAACATGAACTGATGACTTATTTTTAACAGAGGAACTATATTCAGGGAACAGAAACCGTTCTTTGGAAGCACTGGGGCATGATTTTATTTGTGGTCTGCCCATTTCTTTACGTCTAGCTATGGGGACCACTTTCCTAACATCCTTATTCACAGATGCTGAGAGAATTTATGTATAATTCACTCTGCTTTGTTCAAATGTCCAGAGAGTCAAAACCGGACCCCCATTTTACATTATGGGAGGATCAGATGCAGTTCCACAGCGTAACACTGACGCTTTTTCTACACGTGTGAGAATTTCTCAGAATGATTAAGAGGATTTTCTTTAATATCAGCCAGACCTGAGTCCAGGTGCTGCCACTTACTGACCAAAGAAGGTCACTTAGGTTTTTTTCTATAAAATACCTACCTTCTAGGATTTTTCTGTTGTTTAAAGGAGATAATACCTATTACACTTGCTACAAATATTTTCCACATATTAATTATTTGGTAAGTATTCACCTGTAGAAGTGCTATTGCTAATAATAATGGTAATAATAATGATAATTTAGTAGCAGTAGCTAATATTTTTTTGTTAGAACTGTTATTAGTGCTCCATTTACATAATAGTAGTAGTGGTAGAGTAGTTATATGCAAATTTAGAATTCTTTTTTTTTTTTTTGTCTTTTGTCTTTTTTCCGTGTCCGGCAACGGATCGCAACCCTCAGTGTTGCCCCCGTACCGGGCCAGGGACCGGCAACGGGATCGCAAGCCTCGGCGTTGCCCCCGCGCCTCGCTCAGCCAGTGAGCGGGAGCCGGTCCGTATGTGGGATCCGAACCCTCGGACGGGAGCGCCGCCGCGCTTCCCAAGCGGCGCACTATCCAGTGCGCCACCGGGCCGGCCCCGCAAATTTAGAATTCTATTCAAACTTCAAAATCAGAATCATTTAACTTAACAATTTTCCTTATTTCACTCAATTCTATTTTTTTTAAACAGACATTTGTATAAAAACATAGAACCCTAACTTTGTAATACTCAACTCTCTTAATCTTTTTCCAGACTTTCCTTGCATAGATTTTTTTCCCCCAATTATCTCTGTTATAAATGTTAAAATGTTAAATGTTAAAATAATTTCCTCATTTACTTCTTGTTTGAGAACTCACTCCTTCAACCAATAGTTATGACATGCTGGTCCCCTGCTGGTTATAATTCTAGTCAATAGTGAATAAGGTGGGCAATTTGTCTGTCCTCATGAGGCTTATGTTCCAGTTAGGGAGAAAGAAAGCGAATAAATACCAAAAACGATTGCTGATTTTGATCATTTCTATGAAGGAAACCCACACGGTGAAGTGATGGGGAACAGTAGGTGGCAGGAACCACCTGAGACACTTACAGTTAGGACAGGCATCTTTGAGGGGATGGCTTTGCACTGAGATTTGGAAAGAAGGAACAGTAAGAGCAAAGGCCCTTAATCTTGGGCTTGCTTGGCACATCCAGGGAGACGCACACTGGTCAGTAGGCATGACACCAGATGAGAGAGGGGGACCTCAGAATGAAGATGGGACAGGAAAGGTAGCAGGGGACAAGGGGATGATAATTCGGGACTTTGAGGCCATGGAAGCTTGCTGAAGACCTGTGAGAAGTGGGGGACATGCTGACTTAAGTTTTTAGAAAAGTTTTTATAAAAGTGGGGAATTCCATATAGGATTCAAGTACAAAACAGTAGTTCAGATGAGAGGTGACCAAGGGTTGAAGAGGGAAAACTCAGTTTAAAGGAGATTATTTTAAGCTTTAAAAGCAATATGGAATAGTCACAAAATGGGCAAAAACTGTTCACCTTTTTATTAAGGTGGGTGAGGTGGTGATAGCAATGCCAACTTTCCTGGGTTTTGTGGTTAGTAACTGTACTAACTCAGTAGTAACCATAACTATGAGGGGCTAGTTACTAGTAACTCTGTCCAGGTCGATGATTTCACAGATGTCCTTCATTAATCACAAGAAGGGCATGGATGAATGTGCCCAAGTCTTCTCCTCTACTGAAGAAAGAATCTCAAATTAATCCCTTACTGTGGAATAGAAAACATTTTTATGAGAAAGAAAATGAAAGCTTGACAAAGGTTAAATAATAAGAATAACACGTATTATTTTTTAGCGCAATGCATAACTCTTTAAAAACACTTTTGCATGAGTTAACTCATTTAATCAACATAAGAATCCTAGGCAATAGATCCTAGGCAGGTATCATTGTTTTTCCCCACTCCCTCACTTTATAGATAAGAAAACCAGAACAGCTAGTAAGTGACTGAAGTGAGATATGAATGTTGTCTCCTGATTCCTGACATTAAGATGATTTCCTCTAAGTAATGTGTAGACTGCCCTTTGTTGGATGTAATTCTAAGGGAATTTTCAGAGTGTAGGCTGTGCTGTGTAACCTGCATTTAGTTGGGCTTTTCCTTCATTTCCTTTCTATCCTGTGGTATTTCCATTCCCCATGGCCAAATCCAATTCTTTTCAGCCTATTATCACTACCTTTGTTAGAGGAAAAATTGGGGGAATATAGATACGCACTCATTATAAAATGAGTTCTGATGACCTTTTAGTATTTGTTGTGTACAAGCCGTAAGCAGCAGTTTAGGATGAAAAGGAATTGGCATTGAGCCTTCTTAATTATTGTTCCTGTTTCAGACCTTTAATAGAGCTCTGGCTCTTGCTGACACATCTAAATGAGGTTTACAGAACCTGGAGCTGTGAATTCAGTGCTCATTAACAGAGGACTGACAGGACTGTAGAGTTTTCCTTTTTGCCCTTTTAGAAGAGAAATCTTCATAGATCTCAAATTCAGATGTTTTATTTTACATGTGGATTACCTGCTGATGTGGAATTATTATAAGGGTGTTCTTTTAAAGGAAGGCTTAAAATGAGATCACAGAGGCAGGACAAGAAAGAGAAGAGAGGCTGTGCTTGGTTAGGCTTTCTGTATTCTGTAAGGCATAACTGATATGACCAGTATTAGAATTCAATGCGCCGTTGTAAATTGTGCTATCCATGGAGTGTTAAAAGGCTGGGTTTGTGGTCTGATGAATTCCACCTGTACAGACACCATGGCCATTTCCATCCTTCCCTGTTGCAGGTCTTTAACTGGTCTTCTGATTTCTGGGGTCTTCTTATTTGGAACTTGCCTATACCTCATTGCTAGATTTGACTTCTAAAAGGGGCAACTCTGGTCATATATTGTTTCCAAATTCTAGCGCTGGTGCCCATTTTATAGTGAATTATACATAAACTCCTTTTACTAGTTATTTATTAGCTTTCGAATTATGGTGTTAGAGCAATTAAGTTACCTAGTTAATGTCAGAAGGTAAACAGCAAGTTAGTAGATTTGCTTAATGCTATGGGCCAAATATGTCTCCGAAAAGTTTATGTCTTGGAAACTTGATTCCCAATGTAACAGTGTTAAGAAGGTGGGAATTCTGATTCTTGTACTTGAAAGGTGCAGCCTTTGAGAGGTGAATTGATCATGGTGACTGTGCCCTTGTAAATAGATTAATACATTCATGGAGTAATGGGTGGATGGTTTAATGGATTGCCATGGGCGTGGACTAGCCTTTGAGAGGTGAATTGATCATGGTGACTGTGCCCTTGTAAGTAGATTAATACATTCATGGAGTAATGGGTGGATGGTTTAATGGATTGCCATGGGCGTGGACTAGTGGCTGTATAAAGGGGACACAAGAAAGAGCCCTTGTTCTTGTCATTCTTGTCATGTGATTGCCTATGTCTCCACGGGACCCTGCAGAGAGTTTCTATGAAGAAGGCCCTTACCAGATATGCTCCCTGGACACTGGACTTCCCAGCCTCCCAAACTGTCAGAAATAAATTTCTTTTCTTTACAAATTACTGAGTTTCAGATGCTGCTATAAGCAGCAAAAAATGGACTAATACACTTAGACTGATGTAGGTTGCATATTTAGTGGGCATTAAATTCTCACCTAGTAGACTTTTACAAGAATTACTATGGTGTCCATGCTAAATCTGGGATATAGACTTCCTGACCAAAAAAAATAAAGTAAAAGTGGGAAAATAGACTTCCTGTCTTTTGTGTGTGCAGAACAGAACATGGGGGAGAAGGAAGAGGCTAATGGCCAGAAATACGTAGATAAAGAGTTGAGTTCCAGGACAGATCAAATGGAAAAAGATGTCATGACTGAGCTAAATGTGATGGCAGGTACTTAGCCAGCACAGTAGACAAGCTCTTAAAAATATAATTAGTGAAAAACACATCCCAAACATCTGAACTATGGGCAATGACTAAGAGAATAAGAATTTTCTGTAGTAAGGAGCTTGGTATAAGGACACAATTATACATGCACAAAACCTTGTGAAATAAGAAGGTGTGTCGAGGACCACAGAAGGATCAACAGGACTTGGATTCTGGAAGAAGAACAATTCAGAGTGGAGTAAACAGAAAGGATAATTTCCTGACCATGTCTACTTCCTATCATGAATCTACTCTTCAGTGAGAAGATTTATAGACAGATGTTGGAACTGCATACTGTAGTCATTCTTGTATATAACTGACGTTTGCATTTACTCTATAATTTTTATTTTAGCTATTCTCAACCCACTCTTCTTTAATCCATATGAAATCCTGAGGATAAATATAGATATGGTTACAACTAGATACTGTGCTCAAAGTATATGAACACAGAGTGAACAAAATAAATTAGGCAGCACAGCTCATACCTGTTACCATATCAGAGTTTACCTGTATGTGAGTGAGCTAGATGTTACAGATGCATTCTTAATTTATTATTCTGTTTCTTTACTATATGGTTATTATTAGTGAATCCTCATATCTCAATAGTACTCTAGGCTCTCCTAACACACAGCAATGTTCTCACCTTCATACTTTATTATAAATGGTGACTAAGAGAATTAGCAAATGTAAAGAATGCTATAAGGGAATACTCAGTTTAATAGAAGATAGTAGTGAATATGAATTTCCTTGACCTGACTTCCAAAAACCTCAAAAGGTCA
>NW_007729309.1:204033-205041 GCF_000696425.1 Galeopterus variegatus
CCTGTTACCATATCAGAGTTTACCTGTATGTGAGTGAGCTAGATGTTACAGATGCATTCTTAATTTATTATTCTGTTTCTTTACTATATGGTTATTATTAGTGAATCCTCATATCTCAATAGTACTCTAGGCTCTCCTAACACACAGCAATGTTCTCACCTTCATACTTTATTATAAATGGTGACTAAGAGAATTAGCAAATGTAAAGAATGCTATAAGGGAATACTCAGTTTAATAGAAGATAGTAGTGAATATGAATTTCCTTGACCTGACTTCCAAAAACCTCAAAAGGTCAAGGTTGTTTGCCAATTTGTTTATTGAATAAACAGTTACAAGTATCTTATATGCCATGTGCTGTGCTTGACTCTAGAGAACATAGATGAATAAAGTAGTTATTGCCTCCAAAAAAGTTAGATTCTATTGGGAGCTAGGTATGTAAATAAATAATATATTACAGGGGACAGATGCTATTATAAAATATGTTCAAGATATTCTGACACAGGGCCAGCCCGGTGGCGCACTGCTGCAGTGTGCTGCTTGGGAGCGCGGCGGCGCTCCCGTCGAGGGTTTGGATCCCACATACAGACCGGTTCCCGNAAAAAAAAAAAAAGATATTCTGACAGTCAACTATGTACCCCACAAACATGTTTCAATAAAACAAACAAATAAGTAACCCTCTCCCCCAAAAGATATTCTGATGATAAATTCATCTACGGCACATTGGGGAAGGATTAGTAAAGTCTTCAGAAGAAGATAAATTACCTGAGTTTTAAAGAATGAAGCCAGGAAAGGTATTTGAGAATGCAGGAAAGCAACATGGTGTCACACACACACACACACACACACACACATTTTTTGAAACATTATTTTATTTTATTTTTTATTTTATTTTTTTTTTCTTTTTTCTGTCTTTTTTTCGTGACCGGCAACGGATCGCAACCCTCAGTGTCGCGCCTGTACCGGACCGGGACCGGCAACGGATCGCAACCCTCGGTGCTGCGCCCGCAC
>NW_007729309.1:206041-246412 GCF_000696425.1 Galeopterus variegatus
GCACTGTAGCAGTGCGCCACCGGGCCGGCCCCTGAAACATTATTTTAGATAGTTGGTCACTATGGTATGAAAGTGTGTCCCACCCCCTCCAAATTTATATGTTTGAAATCCTCACCCCCAAGGTAATGCCGTTAAGAGGTGGGGTCTTAGGGAGGTAATGGGATTAGTGCCCTTATAAAGGAGACCTCAGAGAGCTAGCTAGCGCCTTTCCACCACGTGAGGACACAGCTAGCAGGCATCTTCTATAAGGAATAGACTCTCATCAGACACTGAATCTTCTGGAACCTTGATCTTGGACTTTCCAGTCCTTAAAACTGTGGCAAATAAATTTATGCTGTTTGCAAGCTACCCAGTCTATGGCATTTAGTTATCACCACCCAAATGAATTAAGATGTTTTTCCTCATACCATTTGCACCAGAATCACCTGTGACACATACTAAAAATGCAAAGTTTCAGACATCAGAATTTTGAGATTTAAGTCACTAGGAGCCAACTTTGAAATATGGCATTGTAACCAGCTGATTCCAATGCACACCTTAGATGGAGAGAACACTTTTAGGAGCTTAAATATTTCCGTGTATTAGATGCCTGTATGGAATTTCACAGATGATATGGACATTTTATCTCAAATATATCTGGCTGCTTTGGCAGCCAGACCAAAGGTATATTAAGTTTAAAAAACAATGATTATTACCTAATATAAGACTTTGGATACAGATATGGAAAAGAGAGAATAGATTTCAGAAACATCTAGATAATAAAATTGATAAGATTTACTGCTAGATTGGGTAGAAAGAGTGCAGGGAGAAGGTATATTCCACTTTCTGGGATGACTAAGAGGAATGTGGGTGACACATATTACAAAAGAAAATTCAAGAGGAGATAGAGTCTGAAATTCTTTTTTAAAAATTTTATTTATTAAGAATATTCATGAGATACAAAGCTAATTGTCACCCATCCTGCCCAGGATGTGAGGGCCAGATACATACTGGGGGCATACCCATTACCAGAAATTGCTTTTGTACCCCTTGTCCCCACCCAATTATTTCCCAACCTCCCTCCCTCTCAGCCCCCCATTTCACTTTGTAGCCCTAGGAATGTTCCCTCCCTCTGTTGGATCATGGCACTACTGTGGTCTTTCTTTCCTTCCTTCCATTCTCTCTAAGTTCGACATATAAGTGAGTACATGTGATATTTATCCCTCTTTGCTTGGCTTGTTTCACAAATGGGAGTATTTCATTCTTTTTTATGGCAGAGTAGTATTCCATAGTGTATATATACCACAGTTTCCTTCTCCAATCATCCATTGATGGACATTTAGGTTGGTTCCATATCTTGGCTATGGTAAACAGAGCTGCAATAAACATGGCAGTGCAGGTATCTCTTTGACATGATGATTTCCATTCCTCTGGATATATACCCAGAAGAGGGATTGCTGGATAATATGGAAGATCTATCTGTAGTTGTTTGAGAAACCTCCAAATTGTTTTCCAAAGTGGTTATGCTAATTTACAGTTCCACCAACAGTGTAGTAGTGTTTCCTTTTCTCCATACCCTTGTCAGCATTTGTTATTCACCATCCTTTTGATTATAGCCAGTCTCACTGGGGTGAGGTGGTATCTCAATGAAGTTTTAATTTGAATTTCCCTGTTGACTAGTGATGTTGAGCATTTTTCATATATCTGTTGGCCATTTGTATGTCTTCCTTTGAAAAATGTCTTTTCAGCTTCTTTGCCCATTTTTTAATTGGGTCATTTATGTTTTTACTATACAATTGCTTGAGTTCTATGTATATCCTGGATATTAGTCCCTTGTCGGATGCATGGTTAGCAAAAATTTTCTCCCACTCTGTAGGTTTTCTTTTCACTCTGTTGATTGTTTCTTTTGCTGTGCAGAAACTTTTTAGTTTGATATAGTCCTATTTGTTTACTGTATGTTGTTCTTTCACCCTGTTGATTGTTTCCTTTGCTGTGAAGAAGCTTTTGAGTTTGATATAGTCCCATTTATTTTTTCTGTTGTTACTTGTGCTTTCGGGCTCATGTTCATGAAGTTTGTGTCCACATAGTACCTGAAGTGTTTCACTTATATTTTCCCTTAGTAATTTTAGAGTTTCAGGTCTTGTACCTAGGTCTTTAATCCATTTTGAGTTGATTTTAGTGTATGGTGAGAGATGCATATCTAGTTTCATTCTTCTGCAGATGGATATCCAGTTTTCCCAGCACCACTTGTTGAAGAGGCAATCTTTTCCCCAATGTAGATTTTTGTTGCCTTTGTCTAATATCAGATAAGATATTAAGCCTGAGGGGTGATTTCTGAGTTTTCTATTCTACTCCACTGGTCTGAAGGTCTATTTTTATAGCAGCACCATGCTGTTTTGGTTACAACAGCTTTGTAGTATAATTTGAAGTCAGGAAGAGTTATTCCTTCAGCTTTGTTTTTTTTGCTCAGGATTGCTTTGGCTTTTCAGGGTTTTTTGTTTTTCCATATGAAATGTAATATTGTTTTTTTCCATTTCTGTGAAGAATGTCATTGGTATTTTGATGGGGATTGCATTGAATCTGTAGATTGCTTTGAATCTGTAGATTGCTTTGGGTAGTATAGACATTTTCACTATGTTAATTCTTCCAATATAAGAACATGGAATATCTTTCCATCTTTTGTGTCTTCTTTCTTTTAGAAGTGGTTTGTAGTTCTCATTGTAGAGGTCTTTCACCTCCTTGCTTAAATTGATCCCGAGGTATTGGGTTTTTTTGGTGACAATTGTAAATGGGCTTACTTCCTTCATTCTCTTTCTGTTAATTCATTATTTGAGTATATAAATTCTACTAATTTGGGGGCATTTATTTTGTATCCTGCAACATTACTGAAATTATTAACCAGCTCTAGGAGTTTTTGATAGGGTCTTTAGGTTTTTCTCTATATAGTATCATGTCATCTGCAAATAGGGAAAGTTTGACTTCATCTTTTCCAATCTGGATTCCCTTTATTTCTTTCTCTTGCCTGCTTGCTCTAGCTAGTACCTCTAGTACTATGTTGAATAGAAGTGGTGAGAGTGGACATCTTTGTCTTGTTCCTATCCTTAAGGGGAAGGCCTTCAGTTTTTCTCCATTCAGAATAATACTGGCAATGGGCTTGTCATAAATGGCTTTTATTGTGTTAAGATATTTTCCTTCTACAACTAATTTGTTGAGAGTCTTTCCCTTCTACACCTAATTTGTTGAGAGTCTTTATCATGAAGGGATGTTGAATTTTGTCAAATGCTTTTTAAGCATATGTTGAGATAATCATATGGTCTTTGTCCTTAAGCTTGTCAATGTGATATATCACATTTACTGAGTTTTGTATGTTGAACCATCCTTGCATCCCTGGGATGAACCCCAATTGGTCATAGTGTATAATTTTTTTAATATGTTGCTGCATTCTGATTGCTAATATTTTGTTGAGGATTTTAGCACCTAGGAGCCTGGTTAGTACTTGGATGGGAGTCTGAAGTTATGATGGTATATCCAGGTGAAGATTAGCAATAAGAAATTAGATAGATTCCTAAATTTAGGAGAAAGACACATATTTGGAAGTTATTGTTGTCGATGAGTTTTTAGAAGATTTTTATACAAGGAGAAAGAGTGTCAGTGGAGCTGTCCAAAACACTAGCATTCAAACCATGCTCTAAAAACCAGGTGGAGTTTAAGAATGCCACTCAGGGGCCAAAGAGAAGTGGGAGAGCTCCAGCCCTGTCCACAACCCCACTCTTCATAAAATGTAAAAGTAATATTGGCCTAGGTAGAACTAGCTGTTGGATAATTATGACTGATGACTTAATCAAAATGCAACCTTATTTTTGTTTCTAATTGTCCCTTTAAATGTATTCAATAGAGGTTTTCTTCCCTGGTCTCTTACTGAACACTCTTGTAGACTCATGACTTTTCTTTTTAGTTATAGGTAACAGAGATCTTGTTTAATACTAAGTAGTAAACAAAACCTCAATTAAGTAACTAGAATGTTCATTTCTCTTTTTAAAATCTTTTTTATTTTTCCTTTACTTGAACTTATTGTGTATTGTTTCAATACATGCATATACTGCACAATGATTCACTTAGGGTCAATAGCATAGTTTTGTACCTGTTAGTCCACCACTTCCTCCCAGCCCCAACCTTCTTCCCCTCCTGGAATCTGGTAACCATTATTCTACTCTTTAGTTCTATGAGAACCACTTTTTTTTTTTTTTAGATTCCACATATGAATGATATGAGTGAGATCATGCTGTATTTGTCTTTCTGTGACTGACTTACTTCACTTAACATGATGGTTTCCAGTTCCATCCATATTGCTGCAAATGATAGGATATCATTTCTTTTTATAGCTGAATAGTATTCCAT
The DNA here is from genome assembly GCF_000696425.1 of Galeopterus variegatus. NCBI lineage: Eukaryota > Metazoa > Chordata > Mammalia > Dermoptera > Cynocephalidae > Galeopterus > Galeopterus variegatus. Next base: position 210,419 of record NW_007729309.1, read on the forward strand.
TGTGCACATATATCATAGTTTTTTTTTTAATCCATTTGATAGAGTTTGGATGTATTGCCCCCCAAAACTCATGTGGAAATTTGATCCACAATGTGGCTGTGTTGGGAGTTGTTTGAGTCATGGAGCAGATCCCTCATTAATGGATTAATGTTCTCCTGGAGGGTGGGGGTAGTGAATTATCTCTCCTTTAGTTCCTGCGAGAGCTGGTTGTTTAAAAGACCCCTGCACCTCCTACCTGCTCTTGCTTCCTCTCACCACGTGATCTGCTTGTACCTGCCAGCTGCCTGCAGCTTTCCACCATGAGTGGAAAAGCTTGTACCTACCTTAGACCCCTGCACCTCCTACCTGCTCTTGCTTCCTCTCACCACGTGATCTGCTTGTACCTGCCGGCTGCCTGCAGCTTTCCACCATGAGTGGAAAAGCTTGTACCTGCCTCAGGCCTGCATCAGATGCAGCTGTTCCAGTAAGTCAAATAAACCTCTGATCTTTATAAATTACCAGTCTCAGGTATTCTGTTATAGCAACACAAAAATGGACTGATACACCATTCATCTGTTGATGGGCATTTAGATTGATTCCATTTCTTGGCTATTGTGAATAGTGTTGCGATGAGCATGGGAGTGCAGGTGTCTTTTTGAAATATTGATTTCATTTCCTTTGAATATATACTCAGTAGTGTTATAGCTGGGGCATAAGGTAGATCTATTTTTAGTTTTCTGGGGACCTCCACACTGTTTTCCAAAATGGCTGTATCAATTTACATTTCTACCAACAATGTAGGAGAGTTCCCTTTTCTCCACATCCTTACCAGCATTTGTTATTTACTGTCTTGTTGATGACAGTCATAGAATGTTCATTTCTTGATCTTATTCAATTTTCGAACTTTATGAAGCATGGAAATCTCCTCTCAGCAGTGGCCTGTTTGAGGTTGGAGCTTGCAGTGGGAAAGGGACTGCAATTGGCTTCTGTATTTCTTATCATTGCCTCCCTACTTTGGCTACTTGAGCTTCAATCCCCTCTGGGACTGGCAAGGGGGAAGGGAAGGAAAGGCAAATAAATGGGAAGCAATTCCTTGGCAAACTGACTTCTCACTCTCTGACTCTAAGACATTAGTGATGGCTTCTTCCTTTGGCAGTTTCTTCCCGGGCCCCTCCAATTGTAATGTTTTTAACCTCCATTGATGTAGCTTTCTAGATGCAGGTGATCAATCCACCTGAACATCATCTCCAGCTTCTTCTTCCTAGGTGCTTTTGACTCTTCTGGATACCTCATGCTGGCCTGTTCTCATCTATGTGCCCCACATATTGTTTTCATGCAATTGCATGGTGACCCTGAGTTGGCAGAACTCTAGCTCCATACCACTGTCTTGTGCTAGATTTCTCAGTGGAACTCAGGTCCCACTCCACTGTCCTCACAACTGTAGGGGACAAATGGCAACTCTTCAAGTGGTTTCTTTGAAGGTTCCCTCATGAGGCCTGAGGTGAGGATGCGAACAAAGCCTTTGCAAAACCTCCTTCAAAGGCATTAATAGGACCTCAAAAATCAATCAACATCTGTCTCTAAAAATAGCTTCTCATAATCTGCTGACCCTCTCTATGTGCTAATCCCCTTTATATCCTGAATCTAAGTATATGGGTTAAAAAACAGGAAAAGGTTTGCAACACTGTCCTTTAACTTGTGCTTTTGGTAATATGCCTTGGAATTTCCTATCTGTTGTATTTTGGTGTCTCAGTTGTGGCTTCAATTTTCACATCCAGTTATACAGGCCATACCAAGTCTAGTTTAGGTAGAGACAATGATAAGATAGAGGGAAGGTAAAATTCTGCAGACTGCATAGTTTCCGATCCTAAAGGATATGGCAGAATCAGCATAGGTCAGATTGTCCTAGCTGAGGGGATGAACATTCAGCCTGTTTGGGCTGTGAAAATCTTGAGAGGGATTTGGCAAAGATCCCATTGGTCTTCACATGGAGGCCTCAGAAGCCCAAGACTGAAAATGTCAGGACAAAAAGATCAAGTCATAGAGTTTTCTAGGAACCCTGTGACATGTACTGTTCATATGAAATGAGACTTGCTTTCAATGTCACCATGTTTTCTCTCAGTGGATTGGAGGGTGATAAAGGATGGTGTACAACTCTTGACAGAACAAGCATCCATGGAAAGAAGAAAATCATGGGGAATATATAATCATTCTTTTTAAGGACGGGCAGACTTATGCCTACATGACTTTTATATACTTGGTTGTTTTTTCATATTTCTGTAGGCAACTTCATAGTAAAGCGTGCTACCATTTTTCATATATTGTTAAAGCCTCAGTTGTTACCATATTTCATGGTTTTTGGTGTTTTTTTTTTTGTAAAAAAATATATGTTTTATTGGTTACAAATACTCATGAGATACAAAGCTGATTGTCACCCCTCACGCCCGTGATGTGGGGGCCAGATTCATACTGGCTGTATACCCATTACCACAAATTGCATTTGTACCCCGTGTCCCCCACCCAATAATCCCCAACCTCCCTCGCCCTCTCTCCTTCCCCTCCACTCCACAACCTCAACTAAGAAATGAGGGCTCTCTCTGCTCCCTCCTTTGCAATTGAGGCCCTTGGCAGGAGGTCAAATATACCATGGACAATTTAATTTTCATTAACATTTGCATTTTGTAATTCTTGATGTTTACATTTAAACTGATTATGGCTTAAAGTAGTTACTTACCCAAGATGATTTCTCTGAGGTAATCCTGGGCAGGCATAATGGTAGTTCTGCACTAATATAAACCTGGAAATATATCTCTAGATATAGCTGTATCAGGAGATATTTGTCTCATATTTTAAGCCCCTTATTTTAAAAATTAGATTAATTGATTTATATGTTTAGGAAGATTCCTATTGGTGGTTGATGAAGTCTTGTAATGAGGATTATAGTTATGATTCATAGAGTACTTACCAAGTTTCTTTAATCTTTACAGCAACCCTATTAACACCCCTATTTTACAGGTGAAAGAACTAAATCATAAAAGGTTCTAGCTCGGTCTATAACTGAGACATAAAAGTGCCTCTAGCACACTGTGAGTAAGGGCGGAAGGCAAGATACCAACTCAGGGCATTGGAACCCCCACGCCTAGACTTTGAACTCAATCCTATTCTGCCTGGTTTTGAAGCTGCCAATTCCATTTCAGATTTTTCATCCAGTATTTATTATCTAAATTTAGTGATTCTTTCAACTCTCATTGTTCTCATTTTGAGACATATAAAACAAAATGGCAATCATTTTTCTTTAGCTATTTTAGACTTACAACAAAAGATGACTTTGTGTCTTCCCCTTCCTACCCAGGAGCATACTTTCAATTAGCAGTTTATCCACCTCCCTACTCCAAGTGACATGCCTTTGTTTGGCTCAAAGAACCAAAAAAAAAAAAAAAATCTATTGATGATTTGGCCAATGATGCTTCTGGATCAAATGATTTTTCATCCTTAATAGTAAGATAGGACACTGGGCTTTAGATACACAGTAGAGGCCAATAGTGCCAGTCTCTCCTACCATGCTCTTCTGAAGGGCACAATTATTCCAGTCCTAAGAAGGGCCATGCAACTTCATAACCACCCAAAACGAAGGAAGAATAAACAATCTTTGGCTCCTCTAAGGACTCCTTTTCTTTTTTCTTCTTTGAATGAAAAACTGCATTTACAGAATATTTTGCTCATTAACACCATTGTAACTACCTTGTTCTATCTCTTTTATCGTTTCATAGTATACTAACTTCCTCTTAGATATAATGGATACTCTAACATCAGTTCACATTGCACAGTAGTATTCTTTGGTATATTATAAAACAAGAATAACACATGCCTGCTCAATACACTTTTATATCATCAGCTATAATCATTTAGTTGCTACAAAAAGCTACATGTTAATGCATAGCTTTTCTTTTCTTCCTATCCTCTTCCATGGCTTTGTGCTTCTGTGTCATAACAGTAATAACTGGAAAGAAAATTATCTCTAACCATTTAATGCAACATAAATTTTCTATAAAATTAATGCCGTATCATTCATAGATGACCCATTTCTTAGTGAGAGCTTGTTAGCAAAGCAAGCCCTTGTTGAGATTTTCTTAAATTTAATTTGAGATAAAACCTGCTGTCAGCATGAGGACATATATCAGCGAACAGCTTGCTAATTTTGATGTTCTTTTCCTTTCTTGGATGACTTGTTTCTCACTTTCATAATACAGCAAATATAATTCCCCCCCACCAAAAAAGCAGGAAATAAGTCATTTGCTAGTTGATGGAAAATACTTAAAATTAATTTCAGGAAAGAAAACATTATTTTAAATCACAATAAAGTAAAACTGACTGTTAATAGCAATATGAGAAGTTAAAATGCAAAACAATGAAAACCCAATCATTTGGAAGGTAAAAGACAAAACAAAGCACACAGTTCTTTCTCATGTAACTATTTTGAGAAAAACAAAATTGCAATTTTATACATAAAAATAAGGCATATTAGGACGGCCAGAATGACTGTGTGAGGATCTCGGTGGACCCATTTAAGCTGAAAATATTAACAACAAGAAGAACAAAAACCATTTAAAATTCCCCCAAAGTGTCATAAGAACATGCAACAAATGAATACATGTTTATTTAAGAAAATGAACTAAATCTTTGTCAAAACATTAAGAGTCTGTTGTATTTGAGCAAGGACTTGCTTCCCTTCTTTCTGCCCTGCCCTTTCCTCTGTGTTATGAAAGCTCTATTGTGGAATGTGTGGACAAGAAGATGGAAAACATCTCTCCCTATAACTCCCAGTCCAAGGATACAGTTTCATTCCAGCAGGGATAGGCCACTTGCACCACTCATCTCCCCACCCACACCCCCAGCTTCATGTTGTGGAAGCTCTCCTCCAAGCAGGTATAACCGAGAGTTCTAGAATCCTTTCTGCCTACCAGTCCTCACTGGTAGGGTGAAAGCTCCACCCCAGGCAGGGTAAACTGAGAATATTGAGCTCCAGTTGTCCCCTACTTCAGTTTGCTTATAAACTGGAGGCTCTATTTTGTGAGGGGTAAGCCTAGAAGACCAATAGCTGCCATGCTTCCCCATGCCAAGGGGCTGCTTGTAGAGTGGAGGTGTCACAATGTGAGAATATGGCTGTTGTTCACACACCCAGTGATGATTTGGTGGTGCAGAGGTTCTGCCAGAGGGAGAGGTGGGCCATAGGCCTGAGAGCTCCATAGTTCTTCCTGAGGGGACTGACATTATTTGGAACAGAGCATGGAGAAGTTCATGCCTCAGGGCATTTTTAAAAAGTAGTGGAGATTATGGCAGTAAGCAATTAAGAGGGGCCTGGCAGCTCCATGATACTAGCAGCACCAAGTAAAAGGGCAGATCAACAAAGATTAACAGAATGAACCAGAGAAAGATGATCCTCTGGGATACCACTCATCCTCATAGAACCAGAAGGCTATGCATGGATACTTAGCTGCAATCAAAAGCAGTCAAAATGAAATGTGGCACAGACTTGAGTGCAAACTGCAATCAGAAAAAGGACTTGATCTTTATTGGCTCATGGGGCTTATAGACAACCTCTGACTGAAAAATGAGGTACTTTGGTCCAGGGATGACTTCTAAGAAACCAAGTTTAAAAATAAGTCATACTCATTCCTGATGGCCTGGAAGATGGTGCATGCCCAAGAGTGCTCCCACACAGGAACACCTGGAGAGAGAAGCTACAAGCCACTAGTTCCTAGCTAAACCTACTCAAAATCGTAATGTTCCTGAATTGTGAACGCAGTCTCTAAGTTGCATACACATCCAATAGTAAAGGATGGGAACCTAACTGGCTGAAAGTGCTTTAGAAATACCTAACATCAATAAGTGATTTATGTTGGCCCAGTGGGGAATCCTGTGGAGCAAAGCTAAAAGTTTAAGAAAGGAAAAATGTGCAGGGACATTGGATGCTACGTACTGCAGGGGAAATAGACTTCATGGATTTATTCGTGCCAAGTCAATAAATACATAACACAGCAATAGACATTTCTCAAAAGAAGATATACAAATGATCAATGGGTCTATGAAAAAGTGCTTAATATCACCAGGGAAATGCAAATCAAAACCACAATGAGATATCATCTCACTTTTTCAGATGGCTATTATCAAAAAGACAAAAGATAAATGTTGGTGAGGTTGTGGAGAAAAGGGATCTCTTGTACACTGTCGATGGGATGTAAATTGGTGTAGACATTATGGAAAACAGTACAAAGATTTCTTGAAATTTTAAAAATAGAATTACCTTATGATCCAGTAATTCTACATCTGGGTATACATATGTTTTCAAATGAAGTGAAGTCAGTATGTCAAAGAGATATCTGCACTTCCATGTTCATTGCAGCATTGTTCACAATAGCCAAAATAGAGACACATAGAAAAACAAATATCCATTGACAAATGAATAGATAAAGAAAATGTGGGGCTTGTGTGTGTGTATGTATAATGTAATAATATTTAGCCTTAAGAAAGGAGATCCTGCCATTTATCACAACAAGAATTAATTTGGATATTCACTTATGCTAAGTGAAATAAGCCAGACACACAGAAAGACAAATACTGCAGAATCTAAAATAATCAAACTAATAGAAATAGAGAACAGAATGGTAGTTACCAGGGGTTGGAGGTAGGGGTAAATGGAAAGACGATTAAAGTGTACAAAGTTTCAGTTATACAAGACGAATAAGTTCTGGAGATCTTGTGTACACCTATGTGACTACGGTTAACTGTATTGTATGCTTGAAATTTGCTAAGAGAGTAGATCTTAAGTGTTTTCAACACACACAATACAAAAGAAAAAAGTAACTATGTAAGGTGATAGATATGTTAATTAGATTTACTTTGGTGATTTTTTTACGATGTATAAATATCAAAACACTAAGTTGTACACCTTAAAATATACAATTTTTATTTGTCAATTATACGTCGATTAAGCTGAAAAATAAAACAAAAAATAAAGATTATCCAATAAATTCAGAGAAAGTATTGACAAAATCCACACCCTTTCATGACATAATACTCAAAAACCTAGGTGAAAAGAAAACTTCCTCGACTATATAAAGCATCTATGAGATACCCACAGCTGACATAATTTCTAATGCTCAATATTTTTCTTCTAAGATTGAGAACAACACAAAAATGTCCACTTTTGCCACTTCCATTCAATATTGTACTGGAGGATATAGCCTGGGCAACTATGCAAGAAAAAATAGAAAGTTTTGTTTCTCAGATGACATAATATTGTATAGGAATACACAGGAAATAATATTGTTAACATTATTGATCTATTGATTTAGCACAATCCCATCTGGCTATTATGTTTTCTGCAGAAACTGACAAGCTGATTCTAAAATTCATATGGAACTTCAATAAACCTAGAATAGCCAAACAGTCTTAAAAAATAAGAATGAAATTGGAAGATTCACACTTCCCAGTCTGAAAACTGGTCGTGAGACTACATCAATCATGATTATGTGGTTCTGGCATAAAGAGAGGTATATAGAAATAGATTGAGAGTCTAGAAATAAACTCTTGTATCTAAGGTCAACTAATTTCAAAGAGGATATCAAAAAAAATTTAATAGGGGGAAGAACAGCCTTTTTTAATAAATGGTGCTGGGATGACTGGATATCCACATGCAAAATAATAAAATTGGACCTGCACTTCACATCATACAAAAAACCCCCAAATATCATAATGCATCAAACACCTATATGTAAAAACTAAAGCTATAAAAATCTCAGAAGAAACAATAGAAGTAAATCTTTTTGACCTTAAATTGGTCAATGGTTTTTTTAGATAAAATGCCATATAGATAAATTGAACTTCACAAAATTTTAAAACTTTTGTGCTTCAAAGGACATCATCAAGAAACTGAAAAGATAACCTAGAGAATTGGAGGACATATTTGCAAATTATATATTTCATAAGGGACTTGTGTTCTGGATAGATAAAGAACTCTTACGATTCAACAATCAAAAGACAAATAACTCAGTTAAAATGGCCAAATGATTTGAATAGACATTTTTCCAAAGAAGATACACAAATGGCCACTAAGCATATGAAAAGATGCTCAACATCATTAGCCATTAGGAAAATGCAACTCAAAATCCCAATAAGATTCCACTTCGTATCCACTAGAATGGCTATAATGAAAAACACAGTAAACAAGTGTTGGCAAGAAAATGGAGAAATTGGAAGGCTTGCTCACTGTTGGTGAGAATGTGAAAACAGTTTGGTGTTTCTTAAAAATGCTAAACATAAAGTGACCATGTGATCTAGCAATTCCACTCCTAGATGTGTACACAAGAGAAACGAAAACATGTCTATACAAAAAACTTGTACATAAATGCTTACAGTTGAATTATTCATAACAGCCAAAAAGTATAAACAGTCCAAATGCTCATCAACATATAAATGGATTTTTAAAATGTGATTTATCCCCACAATGGAGTATCATTCAGCCATAAGAAGGAATAAAATACAGATATAGGCTACAATATGAATGAACTACAAAAACATTGTGCTAAGTGAAAGAAGCCAGACACAAAAGGCCACATATTGTTTTCCGTTCATAGGAAATGTCCAGAATCGGCAAAGGTCTAGAGACAGAAGATAGCTTAGTGATTGCCTGCAGCAGCATCGGGCCTGTAGGGCACAGCATGTGGGGAGGGGGAAAGAGGAGCAACTGCTCATTGGTGCAGGATTTCCTTTGAGATGATAAAAACATTCTAATATCTGATTATGGTGATGGTTATACAACTCTGTAAGTATACTAAAAACTATTAATTGTACACTTAAAATGAGTGAATTATATGGTATGTAATTGTATTTCAATAACAATATTTAAAATACCGATCATAAAAGTAGTACACATATTCTGATTCCCATTATGTGATTGAGTATATTAATTAGAAACCCATCTAATCAAACATAATAGTAATCACTGAAAGTTCATGACATTGAGTGATTTTAATTTAGTACTCATTATTTCTGTTTTCCAAGTTTTTCACAATGTATAGGAATTAAGCTAAAGTAACTTTTTCAAAACTTTTATTTAGAAAAAATAACAATAAAAATGGTTACATTTTTAATTTTCTTTCAGAACAAAGACTTTGTTAAATTATGTGGTTTTATTTTCAATTGTAAAAAACATACAATTATCTTCTGAGAAAATTGTTTTTTAATCTCTGCTTTAGGAATAGAGGTAGTGCCTCACTAGTTAGGCTAGGAAATCATTCCTTAGTTTCTACACCCTACTCCTAGGATTAGTTGAAAAAGAAGATAATCAGATTCTATTCTTCCTCTTTTAAACAATTTATTTTACACCTATTATACCACATTGCATGTTTTATTGATTTGTTTATTTTTTTGGTGGCTGGCCGGTAGGGGAATCTGAACCCTTGACCTTGGCATTGCAAGGCTGTGCTCTAACCAACTGAGCTAACCAGCCACACCCCACACAGCATGTTTTAAACACTGACATACAACTTCCCAATAAAATAAAGCAAACACAAAAGTTTTTATCTTATTAGAAACAAGATACACCACCACCTACAGTCTTCAAACGTTATTGCATTTTAACTTTCATAATTTGACACAGCATTAATGAAACAATTTGCAGACTAGGTTTAGCAGACAAATAACACCTTTAAGCAGACATGACTGTCCTGAGTTGTTTATTAGGTATGGATTTTCCAAACATTCTTATACTAGCCATAACGGTGGAGCTGGAAAGTGTCGTGCCTTCTCCAAGCCACACGGTGAGAACCACCAATAGTGTGTTGGAACTTGTGGCCCTTTCCAAGGCCACAACTCTTGCCAACAGCAGAGGTCAGCCCACACACGTCTCTGTGCTTGTAAACTGGTTTGGTGATCCACTGGGCGTCAGGATTTCTTGTGATGGTTTTATGGAATGGATCAATGAGGATAACCTAAAGCATTTGTACATGGAATCACCAACCCAGTAAGAATTCAGGACTCTCAGAGCCCCACAGTGGCATCCAACTTACTCCTCAGAAACAGACTGAAGGCTTTGAGTGAACTTTAGCTGGTTAACACCATGGTGGGCAGGCTTGCCATAGGTTGCACTCTTAGGAACTGGGCGTTTGCAGCCACCACAGCGCACACGAATCCTGTATATGACATAAACTTGCTTGGCCTTGTATCTCAGTCTGTGTGCTTTATCTGGCTGGTGGGGTGGGGATCCCTGTGGAGCACAGAGAGCTGCAGTACTGTCAGCAGCAGACCCTCAGAAGAAAGCACATTATGTCGGACTGCTTCTTCCTCCATAGCTCCCGGATATACTTGTTTGCACCCATCTTGGCTTGCCTGATGGTTGCTGCCAGACAGAAAGGAGATAATCAGATTTTTAAAGTCCCGAAATGAAACAGCCTACAAGCCTCCTCCTTCAAGAAAACCCCAAACTAGACTGTGTTTTGAATATATGGGTCTCCAATAAGGCATTAAGCTCTGATTTGAAAGAGCAGAATCGATGGGATCAGTACTTTTCTTTCTTGAGTGCTGATTAAGTAAGAAAGTACCCAATTCCTATGGCTGGGGGGAGGAAGAGAAGAAAGATAAGTCTAGGGGCAGAAAAGGACAGAAATTCTAGATCCTAGGAGTTTGAATCTAGAATCTTTCCAAACAGTACTCCTTTAGTGTCTGCTGCCTTAAGCAAATGCTATGTGATACCTAGATTGAAAGATCTAGAAATAAGGGATAGGTGGGTGACCCGGGAATCAAGAAGATGCACTCTTAAAAGATTTGAGCTCAGAGACTGAGCTATTGTTTTCTCTTAAAGGTAATAAGAGGCCCAGGCAGAGAGTCACCTCACAACATGGCTCTGCAGCAGCTATCAGACCCTGGAAGCCCACATTTCACCAGTAATACTGGCAGCAATGAGAACTACTGCAAACAAAGTAATTAGACATCAGTGCTTTCTCTCCTAACTATAAAAATCCAGATGACTCTTCCCTGTACTGGACTGCGTGTAGCCTGAGAGTATGTTTTGAGCAGAAGCACAGAAAGAAGGTGGAGTTGCTCATTAAGAAGGTAACAGGGTATGCCAGCTAGTCTTGAAGGCAGGGACATAGTAGTTTTGATTTGGAGAAATAAAACACAGTGATAAAATTATCCCTGGTTCTGGTGCAGTGTGTGTGGGTGCATAAGAAAAGTTTATTCATATTTTGGAAGTTGCTCTATATTTTTAGTTTTGTTGTTGATAATTTGTACTATGAGTTTAGTACAAGTTCAGTTGGGAAGAGGTAAAATGAAGCAGGAAAAATAGTGATGTGAGAATGATATTTTATAATTAAATGCTTTATACTCACCTCTTTTTTTCTTTCAAAAAATAATTATGCTAAATACAATGTGATATTCTGGATCACTTTCAGAAACAGAAGAACAGCAGTACTTCAAAAACTGGTAAAATCCAAACAAAGTCTGGAATTTAGTTAACAATTATGCATTGATGTTGGTTTTTCAGCTTTGAGAAATGTGTTATGGCAAGATGTTAATGATAGGAGAAACTAGCGAAAGGCATTTGGGACCTCTGTATTTTCTTTGCAACTTTTCTGTAAATCTTAATAATTCCAAAATAAAAAGTTAAGAAATAATCAACAGAGGGAAAAGACAACCAACAGAGTGGGAGAAAATATTTGCAAAATATACAGTTGACAAAGGATTAATATCCGGAATGTACAAGGAACTGTAACAACTTTACAAGAAAAAAACAAGTAACCCAATTAAAAAAATGGGCAAAAGGGCTAAATAGGCATTTCTCAAAGGATGATATATGAATGGCCAACAGACACATGAAAAAATGCTCAACATCACTCAGCATTAGGGAAATGCAAATCAAAATCACTTTGAGATACCATCTCACTCCAGTTAGGATGGCTAGTATCAAAAAGACTTAGAATGATAAATGCTGGCGAGGTTATGGAGAAAAAGGAACTCTCACACACCGTTGGTGAGACTGCAAAATGGTGCAGACTTTATGGAAAATGGTATGGACGTTCCTCAAACAATTACAGATAGATCTGCCACATGACCCAGCTATCCCACTGCCAAGAATATACCCAGAGGAATGGAAATCATCATGCCGAAGAGATACATGTACTCCCATGTTTATTGCAGCACTATTTACAATAGCCAGGACTTGGAACCAGCCCAAATGTCCATCATCAGATGAGTAGATACAGAAAATGTGGTATATCTACACAACAGAATACTACTCTGCTATAAAAAAGAATGAAATACTACTTTTGCAACAACATGGATGGACTTAGAGAAAATTATATTAAGTGAAACAAGTCAGGCACAGAAAGAGAAATGCCACATGTTTTCATTTATTTGTGGGAGCTAAAAATAAATAAATAAATAAATAAACAAACAAACAAATAAAGGGGGGAAGAAGACAACAATCACAACAATTCTTGACTTGTTAAGACAAGTGAACAGATACAATGTAGTGGGGGTGGGAGGGGAGCGAGGGAGGGTGGAAACAGGAATTGGTAAAGGGACATGAAAATCAACTGCAATGTATATTGAGAAGTTAAAAAAAAGTAATTCTGGGTTTGGCCAGTTAGTTCAGTTGGTTAGAGCATGGTGTCAATAACATCAAGGTCTGGGGTTTGATCCCTGTTCTGGACAGCTGTCAAAAAAAATAAAAATAGGGCCAGCCCGGTGGCGCACTGCTGCAGTGCGCCACTTGGGAGCGCGGAAAAAAAAAAAAAAAAAAAAAAAAAGGAAAAAAAATAAAAATAAAAACAAAAACAAGTAATTATGACTCACATGTTATCTTCAGCATGCTACTCTTCCTTAAAATTTCCAGCTTAGTATTATGAAAATTTTAGTGAAAAGCGAATTGATTTCAAATTTTAACAACACAGACTCAAAATGTTGGCTCATGATTTGTATAAGTGTATAATCTGGCTCCTATTTATTCTAAGGAAAACTCAGGAAAGGAAATCCATCAATTAGCATAGTTCAATTTAATGCACACCATCAATTACAAATATTGCTTGTAAAACAAATATTTGTTACTTTACAATTTATTTGGGGATTCATTTTTCAACTGGAAATTTCTTAATTTCTTCTTGTATTCTTTTTTGAGTGTTTTCAAGCAATATTAATTTTGAAGTAATTTTACTTTAATTTTTAGTTTAGTGGCCAACAAAAGCACAGGCAGAAAAGAAAATGTATGTAAAACATTCAATTTTGTGCTCTGATACTCTTGCCTAAGCAATAATCCAGTTCTCCTGTCAGGATGAAATTTCTAACCTTCCTTCTTCCAGTTTATCTACTCTAGAGGTGAACTAATGCCTCATAAAATAGCCCAGTAGTGCAATTATCACTTTAGTATTAGAGGGACACCAGAAAGTGCTAAAATTCTACATTAGATGCAACATTTTATTATAACTATAAACTCACAGTGGCCTTTAGGTATTTGCTACAGTGTTAGTAATGATTCATATATGGCATCTGACAAGAAATGGAAGGATTCGTTATCCTCACATTTGATAAAGCCAGTGTAAGGAGATGAATTTTGGGTAAAGGTGTGAAAGATAATGGTACATCAATATCCAGTGCCATACTTCAATAAAGTGCTGGGAGTAATATGTTTCAGGACAAAATATGATGTTCCAAGTTATTTAACTCTTTATGGTTTTCAAATTACATAGTGGTGCCCTGAGCAATCTTCTGAACAGGTGAGAATATGCAGCAGGCTGTCTTTCCATTTTTCTATGTGTGCAAACAGCTGGCAAGATCATACTAGGTTATCATATTGAATTAGGCCCAAAATAAAATTACTACTATTTGCTATACGAGGGTATGTCAAAAAGTTACTGGAAAAATAGAAAAGATAATTCAAATCTCTTTATGAACTTTTTGAAGTACTCTCATATCACTGACTTAGTCTAAATTATTAAATTCTTGTTTTGAATTACTTTTACCTTTCTCTGGAGTTTATACCTACCACTATATTTTCTTTAAAATGCAGAAAAACACTGAAGTAAAGGATTATTCTGTAAAATAAATTAAATCCCCATTACTCTCATTTTCTTAATTAAATGTACTATATATGTAGAATCCACTTCACAATTCTTCTGAATTAAAAAAAATGTTAACATTACTATAAAACTATGGTGTGCTTTGCATTTTTAACTTAACATTAGATAATTAAAGTTTTCTGTTTTCACATAGATTTTGTGATTATAATTATAATGAATAAATAATATTACATCAAGTGAGCTACTAAGCCAGAATTGATTGAAATGTTCATCTACTGCAGAACACTTTGATTTCTTTCAACGTATCTCTATTGTAGATAACACTGCAATTGGCATCTTTATGCAGCTATCTTATTTTTTTGTATAATTACTTTCTTAATATGAATTTCCCAGAAGTGAGATCAATGTCTTAAAACAGTAGCTATGTTATAGTTCTTGAGATAAATTTTCATATTGTTTTGTAACGTGTTTTGTCGTTTTGCTATGCCACTTGTATGCACAGACATTTAATGGAACATGCCATATCTATTAAGAGAACTCCTGTTCACATTATGGTCTCCCAAAATATCATTTGAGTAAAGAAATTGGAGACGTTAATTTATATTTTTGCTGTAGAAAGCAGTGTCCTCTCCTTTATTTTTTCTTCTTTTAAAGATAGAATATATCTTCCTAGGATATGAAAAACCTTATCTTTTTGCCTTTCCAGATTTTGAAAATTATACTATTACCAGGTTATACATTTACTATTAGTATTTCCAATAGTAAATTTTGATATTTAATTTTATATTGGTTGATATCACTTCTCTTTTTTGTTCTATGTGAAATATAATGTAGTTCCAATGTTTGTAGTACTCTAAGCAAAATATTAGTTTATTCAGTTATTTTATTTTTTTAAAAGTGACATCTGAAAGATTTTTCTGCCAATATAGTTTTTACATGTTTATGTAAAGCTGCATAGTGACATACTATACTACAATAAACACTTATTTAATTGGTTGAAAGGAATCATTCCAATTAAAATAGACTATAATCATAAAATGTCCAAGATTACTCTTCTTAGTATCAATGAGAGCAATTATAGGAACTGTAAATGGTGGGTTAGTCTGATTCTTGAAATTGTAGTGATTGGATTTGTTTCTATTATTATTAGATAATAATACAGTAATACTGATTAATGAGCTTCAGACAATGCAATGATTTAGAAAAAAATGGCAAGATCAGGTAAACAAAAGGATCTATTTTAGTTAGAATAATGTAATCATTCATACACTCTCAAGGTATACTTGATTTCATTTAACTGACTTTCTTTTATTTCAAAATTTCTGTTTTAATTGGGATGACCTTATTCATAGAGAAAATCACCT
The DNA here is from genome assembly GCF_000696425.1 of Galeopterus variegatus. Lineage (NCBI taxonomy): Eukaryota > Metazoa > Chordata > Mammalia > Dermoptera > Cynocephalidae > Galeopterus > Galeopterus variegatus. Next base: position 225,837 of record NW_007729309.1, read on the forward strand.
ATGGGAGGAGGGTGGATTTCGGCTCTCATTTTGCTGTATTAAGCTGGGCATTATGAAGAATATCACTAAACAATTTCTTTGTGTATAAATTTTCCAATTTTAAAATTCCATAATTATATAATAAGAAGGAAATGTCAGTATGAAACTAGGAAGTTACAAAAAAAATTAGAAATGGTTAAAGGATCACCATTTTCTTGGGGGATGCAAAACAGTTACTATAGACTTCTTTGTAGAGTGATTTTGAGCTTATGTTCGAGTGTATTTTAACCACTACCTGATTTCTCAGAGAATTGCTCTGTTTTCCTCAGAGGTCACTTATGCAATCAATAATTGTCTTCATTTTGACAATTTTTCAACGGGAGGAAAGACGTTCATGTGTTAACACTATGTGGTTTCTCCTCAATTTTTACACAGTGAATAGGATCTGGGAGGGGAAGACAATCAGGCATTTCCCAGTGAAATCAAGACATTTCTTGCCAACAAACTAATCTAATGAGAGTTCTAATAAATCTGCTTGAACTGAAATTTCTTTGTATAAAGCAACTATGTGCAATAAACTAAAACTTCATAAGTCATTTGAGACTGAACAGTCCACAATAGCAATTGCCTGACAACCACTCTTTCCTACAAACTACCCTCATGCTATATCTCCATAAGTCTGCCCCATGGAAAAAAATGGGAGATGATCCCAGGAAAAAATGAGGCATGGGTAAGTTTGCCTCTGAAACACTTGCTGCTTTCACTAGTGACCTTAATGTTTCCCTCTTTTCATCAATTCCTAATCCACACATCAGAAAACTGAGTTTGGGTTTAGAACTCTGAAACCCACCATATATGTACACACACACACACACACACACATCACCATATATATTTGGATAATTTTTTATTTGTTCAGTACACATTTATTGAATAATTAGTATAAGCCACGGTCTTTCTGGATATCTTAGATATGAGGATGAAAAGATACACTCTCATCCTTGAATAGCTCTGTCTGGTATTGGAGATAGGGATAAAAACACACTACATATTTACAACATTGTGTAATTTAGGCAATAGTAAAAACATTATTGTATTTATTTTCCACCATCCAATATGAAGTGCCACGGAAATGTTCCTCTCAGTTCTTCTGCTGTTGAAAGTATTGCTGATTGACAGCTCTGTATCCACCGCCAACCATGAGCTTAGACCACACCTTCTCTGGCTGCTCTCAGCCAATGACTTGGACACTGCAGGCATACTAAGGAAGGCCCACTGTAGCAGGACACAGGACTTCTGTTACACATAACAATGGGTCAAACACTTCATACTGGCCTGGCCCAAACTTTCTTGGAACTAAGGTATAATCTGAAACTTTTCTTCTCTGACTCTCTTCCTTTCCCCTTGTCCTTCACAAGTTCCAGATCTGCTTTTCCATCTAAAGGCTGTCCCTACCTTCTCCTGCTCCCTCTTCTTTGTACTTCATAGGGTTTTCCACAATAAATCTCTTGCACATCCAGTCCCACCTTGGTGTCTGCATTTTGGAGGCTCTGAACTAATAAACCATATATATTGAAGGATTACGATGTACCAGGAATGAATTAAATACAGTATCACCTGTTCTTTCATCAGAGCAACCCTATATGCTGTCTCCATTAAGCCCATTTTACAGATGAAGAAACTAGCAGAGAGATTAAGTGACAAAATCAAAGTCATGACTAGTGAGAAATTAAGATGGCATTTGTAGCGCCCCAAATTTATGCCAGCCAACAAGCTGCCACTATGCTCAACTGCAGAGCTATAAAGATTGGTAAAAAGAACTGTTTAAGCATGAAAGAAATAAAGATTGTCCCGGTATATGAGAGAAAATCTTATACAGTATGTAACTTTATGTGTATTCAAGAGTAGGAGTTAGCTGGCTGTAGAGGAAGGGATTTCAAAAGCATTATGGCATCAACAATAAAATGACAAATGGAGGAGTCTCTGGTGATGGTTCAGGTAGGACCTGACCTGAGAAGGTGGCATTGGACATGGAGGTGGAGGAAAAGTTAGAGTTACTCTTGCAGTAGAATCCACAGGGCTTGGAGAAGATCAGAAATAAAGGAAAGAGAAAGAAGGGTTGAGATTCTGCCATCTCTTGTGCGGGTACCATGATAAATCACAGAGCTATGTTAGTTTATGTTGGGAATACAAGTCATCAGCAATGGAAGTTGGAGATAAATATTTATTTCGGTATTTTGACTTTGAGGTGCTTGCTGAGAACTTAGGTAAAATTCTCTTTTTAGATTTTTGAAATATAAATCCAGGGGGAAGATTTGGAGTAATACTCTGAAATCAACTTGTGTTTTCCCCCTGGAATGACTCTGCCCTGCCCTTTTACCATTATTAGTAATGAGAGTGTTTTCACATACTCTATCTCCAGGCGTTTGTGTGTGCACGTGTTTGTGTGTGTTTTAATCGCAAAATGAAAACAGTCATCATTGTTCTGCCTTAAGTTTCAAAATAGAAGTTTGAGTCCAGGAAAGAAACAATTGCTTTCAGAGAAAATTATTTCTTGTGATGCTACATCCTGGGCATTTTATACTGTAAGCCAAAAACTACCATAGGCAACAGATTTGGGGAAAAATGCAAACACTCATGAGGCCAGAACACATAATATGGATAACAGTTGCCTGTCTGGGGGTGGTAATAATTGGAGAGTATTTAACTAGGGCTTAACCTCTGGAGTTTCCTCATGACCTCCACCCCTCATTTCTGTCAAGCAGAATCCAGATGGTGAGGGCTGATGGGGTAGCGGGGACAGGCTCAGATTGACAGATTTGAGTGAATTTTTCCTGGATGCAGCCAGAAGTTATAGCAATTCCTGGTCAGAAATCCTACCTACCAGCATAGTCAGGCACCTGGAAGTAAAGACTGCAATAACTACACGATAAGTAAATCTACTTATTGTATAGCTCTAAGTACACCTGTGAGAGACCCCATGAATTTCCTGTGGGCACCAAAGAACACAAGAGTTTCTAGGCCACTGAGAATTATTTAAAATAAATGCCTCGGTTTCCTCATCTGTAAAATGGAAAATTGATATGACAATTAAATACTTAGGTCTTGGAATAGTGATCCATATGCATTGTTGTTATTATTATTATTAGTGTAGAATTGGGAAAGAGTGGACTGAAGTCTATGCTAGTCTCACTTTGACCCAGATTTACTGGTTGACCATTCTGTGGCATGCAACTGAGAAACTCTAAATGTTAGGAAACTATATTCTACATGGAAAATGCAGTCATTGATTCAGGTAATTTGATACTATTTATTATAAAATCAAAAATTAAATAAAAATTAAAATGAAACAAAACAAAGCATAATTCCTCAATGCACTAGATAAACTAGTTGCATTCAAATCTCTTTGTCTTTTCCAAAGAGGTAGAGGAATTTCAAGGACAAATACCTAATGTGTTGCCCTCAAAGAACCATAATATATATTGGCTTGTGTTATGCTCATAAATGAGAAAGAGAGAAGCCATTTACAAAATCAAGATGTTATAAATATGCCACTATTGAGGAGGAGAATAATGCAGGCTCACTGTTACAGGCCTGTGGCTGACAACACAGTTGTCCAAATCACTGTGTGACATCATCTGGTAAATTGATGACATTCATCTCATGGACCCATGCAAAAGTAAATTTCTGTTTCAGGTAAAACTCCATGAATAAAATGAAAGAAAATGAACTTCCCCTTACTTAGGAACTTGCCACTTCTTATTCCCTCCCCATAATTCTAGAAGTTTCTCTGGTTCTTTTGAGTTCTGGAAATGAGTAAGAATTAAATGGCTTTATAACCATTTAAATGCTTGCTTACTAAAGTAAAGAAACATACTAAAGAAGCATACTAGATGTACTAGTTATACTAAAGAAGCAGTTGGGAGCAAGAGAGGAGAACCAGGGAAAAGAGGGAAAGAACAAATGTGCATTCCACACTGCACAGCTGTAACTAGTCAGGGAATATGTGGGCATTAATTACAGGGTTCCGGGGAAATGTGCTTTATTGGATAAATTTTCTATTTGAAAAACTCTCTGTGAAAGTATTGCAGAAAATTAGGAAAAGAAGAGAGTAAAATTTACCCATAATTCTGCCACCTCTGTATTCTGTTTCGATGTCTATAATTATCGTGTGTATGTGTATGTGTGTATTTACAATGAGTCATATAGTACATCTTGTTTTGTAAATTAACTTTTGGCTTTTTGCACCATTTTTATATACTTATTTATTTACATTTATTTATTTTTTATTGAAACATAATTGATTATATATATCTGTGGGGCACAGTGTTGGATATAATACCTATGTACAATATGTGATACTCAAATCAGGACAATTAGTATACTTAACATTACACAATGTAACCATCTTTTGCAGCTCTTTATCATTTCTAACTTTTATTTTTTTTTATTATTTTATTATTTTTTTAAATAGACTATTTTTAGAGCAGTCTTAGGTTGTGCCCCAACACAAGCACAGCTTCCCCAATAAGAGTGGTATGTTTTCACCTTTATTTTCAAAGTTTAGTCTACATGCCAGAGATACATATTTAATATAGTTATTTAAAAGAAAAATTGTGTTTAGTACTATATACTATGCAATTCAGGCATTTGAAATGTACCTTGCAACCAGAGATCTTGAATAAAATGAAGAAAATGTTATTCCAGAAATGGGATCAAAACTGAAAAATCTTTAATGTCAATTGTATTCCTCTAGTTTTTGTTATTTGCCTCCTTTTCTTGCAGTGTTATTGAAATCCAGTTAACTATGAGAACCTTATTTTCTATAGTTATCACTATCCATTGTATTTATCAGTACATTTTCTACCCTTTTCCTGGTTGTTTTCATCTGCCTCTAAACAACTAGAGCACTTGGCTTAATTTGTACTTTGCAATATATTCATTTTTATGCATGTATATCTTCAGAATATTTTAAAAACTCCCTTGATGTAAAATTTATATATGTATAACTTCATACATATGACTTCATATATATGTATGAGGGTACTTCAAAAAGCTTATGGAAAAATAGAATTAAAAATAGTATGAACCTTTCCATGAACTTTTTGAAATACCCTCATATAAAACCAATATATGTATATTTAATTTATCCCAGAGTACCTAGAAGCATCAGAATATAAGTGAGCCTTTTTTTCAGTCTGAACCACAAACAACTTTTTATAAAATCTTGTACTTGGATCCTACCCCTTAGCTAATTGAATTAGAAATTCCACAGATGATCCTTAGATTTTGATTCTAGAGGTTAGAATCAATACAATTATAATGTGCACTCAAGTTTGGGAACTACAGATGTAAATGTTGGGCTCAGACAGCTGTTTCCTTTCATTAAAATGAAAGTTACCATGAGGTGCACATTTAGAAACCTTAAAAAAGAAATCCGTAGAGAGTAGCCTTTGTCCAAGATAATTATTCCGGATTTAGAGCATCCTCACCTTAGCTTTTATGACCTCTCTACATCTCCTGGTGGCTTTTCACACTTCTCAAATTTTGTGTCTTTTATTCTTTATCCAGGGAGCTGATCTTGGTCAAATATCTCAACTTTTCTTCTAAAGTACAGATTTGTTTTGCCCATCTTACAATTGCTCTATTAGTAGATACTTAAATTCCCAACCAGTCCCTCACATTTCTACTCCTTATTCCCGATTTGGCCCTGACAGCAGAAACTGACTCTACTTTTCTACATGGGTGAGATAGGATGCATAGCAGGTGGGCAAAAGCAATGTGTTTTAGAGATGAACTTCACATATATACACACACAAATCCAATACGAAAAACCTTACCGGGGTCTTCTGTATCAGCATTTCATCCTTTAAATGATGCATTTTCAAATAATAAGGGCCTCATATATTATACCAATTTATCCTTCTCTCTTCAGAAATACTCTGCCATGCTCCATGTCCCCATGTTCTTTTAAATAAACACAATGTATTAATCATAGTCCTCCGTTGTACAGAATTCCACCTGGAGCTGTCATTTGCTCTGCATCAACTGAAAATACTTGAGAGCCTTCTCTTGTGCTCTTCCCCTTCCCCCAACAATTTTATACATAATCCATGGGTAATTCTACAACACTTTTTTTTTTTTTTTTTTTTTTTTTTTAATGACTGAATGTATCCCTGATCAGGAAGTAGCAATCACAGAATAAGTGTAATCACGTCATGGAGGGCTTTGTTGTTTTGTCTGTAGAGTGTGCCTATTGCAACCTGCACCTGCTTGAAATCTGGAAATGCTTTCAGGTTGTTAATTATCAATTGTCAATGATTTCCAATAAAACTGTACTGAAAACAGAATTAATGTAGTTTCTTTGAAAAGTTATCTCAATTGCTTGTCTATAGTTATCCTTAATTGTTTTATGGGGTGGGGGTGGGGGCATATACTGTATCATAGAAATAGAAAAACAAATATTACGATTTATGTGCATATTTTTATAGTCTAGAGAAAATTATTCTTTTGGGGGAAGGCAGTTTAAAAGAATAACTTGTATATATTTTTCTGTCTTTCTGAATTATTTAATCTCAATGTGCTAAAATTGTTGAAATTTTGAATCCTTTTAGAACATGAAATACTAAAAACAGAGTGGATGAGTGTTGACTTAATAGCTTTCATTTGGCATTGTTAGAAAATTCTTAAATCACATAATTCAAGGTTATCCCCAAAGAATAAGTTATGTTATTGTTCTACAATGAAGATATAATCATTCATGTCAAAACATAAGACACTTTTCCTATGAAAACTTGATAAAATAATTTCTCACTCTATTCTATTCAAAGAAGAATATTAAATTGTTTTTTAATGTGTCTCTAAATCCCTTTTAGTCAGTGGTCAATAGGACATTACCTTTTAATCTGAAAACATATAAATATTTTATAAATCTTCTTCATCTGAAATATATTAACATTGGTTATTAGTCTAAAAAAGAAGTGAGATTTCACATGTGTAAAATAGCTGTCTATCAGATAAGCAGGTTGGTGAATGAGGCAACATTATAGGAATTTTAGAGAAAAGACCTGCTCAGTGTTTAATTTCAGATACTTCCCCCTTCGTTGTGCTTCCTTGACAAAAGCTACATCACATTAATGGAAACCATCCACAGACATTTTTGCAAGGGGTGAAGAGCTGAGTGAGAACAGGGCTGATGATGAGCAATCAGAAATCTGGCATAAAATTAAATTGGTGCTTTGCTGGCTTCAGCTGAGAACATTTAAAATGATTTTAATGGACCTTAGAGGTCCTTGCAGAGATCTTATTTGGCCGTGACATTACTCTTAAAGGAAGTCTATGATATCTGAAGAAATTCCATTTCAACCAAGTTGCAGCTATGATCACATTTGTTACCAGTCAGTTTGAATGTTCTTGCATATGGGATTGCTTTTGTCTCATAATGGCCTCAGGCGTTTTTCGGTTTTCTAGGTTGATTTCCTGAATTTAAGGGATCAGATGTCAGCTTTTATGGTCATATGATTCAGCAATTATTTATTGGATGCAAACAATGAGCCACTATTGTTCTAAGGTCTGGGGGATCTAACAAATAGAAATATTACTACAAGTAAATATTTCATCCTATATTGGTAATAAACAAATACCAATAAAATAAACAATAGCAAATTATGTAAAAAGTCGAACATATAACTTATTCTCTACCTGTGTAATACTGAATTGTTTAAGTTGTTGTCTATTGGTGCTTATTAATTTTTTTTTTTTCTGGCCAGTAAAGGGATTGAACTCCAGACCTCGGTGTTATCAGCAACATGTTCTAACAAAGGGATCTAACCAGCCAGCTTGTGATGGTCATTAATTTTTAATGAAGGAGTGTGCTGATCAAAAATGGTGAGCATCTGACTTTTTGCTTGTGTGTCCATCTGTCTTTTTATCTACGTTTTTCTGTTCTTTTATTATAAAAATGTATGCTCTGTTTAAAAGCTATCCTCTATATATTTATTATGTATTTGAGTATATTTACTGGCAAATATTACATTTTAATGAATAATTATTATAATAAAATCTAGAAATAGTAGTGTTTAAAGTATAAAGTCCCCTGCCATATACATACATATTTATGGGTTTTTTTTCTTTTTTTGAACTCTGCTGCACAAAATGGTGAATACAGTTAATAATAGACTATTGTACATTTCAAAATTGCTAAGAGAGTAAATTTAAAATGTTTTCACCACAAAAAAGTTTAAGTATTTGAGGTGATGCATATATTAACTATCTTGATTTAATTATTTCACACTGTATTTATAAATTATAACATCACTTTGTACCCCAAATAATAAAATTAATTGGAATTGAACCATACCTACAACACCAAACTTAGCTGTTTTGTTTTCAAAACATCTTGATAGAGTAATATATGTAGATTTGCCTCATTCTTTTTTAATAGTTGTATAGTATTTCATTGTATGACTCTATTATGTTGTATTAATTTGATACCCTTTTGATAGACACTAGACTGCATGTATACAATGATGTTATTACTAAAAAATTAGAATCATTTGGAAAAAAATGAAAAAAAATTAGAATCATTGAAAAATGACTTTAATTTTTCAGTAATAGTAATATCATTGTATATATGCAAGGGTTTGTATGGAATATGAAGGGTTGGTGGATTCAAATGAATTTGGAATTTAGAGACATTGTCTAATTGCCCAACAAAATTTTTATGCCAATTTGTACTTCCCTAATTACATTTGAAGATGCCTGTTTCTCTCACTAGAATGTTGGCTCTTCAAGGACAGAGCTTTATCTGCATTTTTACCACTATTTGTGGCCATGCCACTGTCTTCTCAAATTCCTTCAGTGGCTTCCGATTGCCCAGTTCCCTTCACATCTGCTCGCCTCATCCACGCCATATCCCTCTTGCTACTTGCGCTTCCCACACTGATTTTCCTTTAGTTTCTCAGCACCTTTGCCCCTTCTCACCTCATGCTTTTGTTCACGTTGTGGATTTTGCTTCAAAATATTTTCCCCTCCTTTTGCCCCTCTAATTTCTACTTAACTTTCAGAATTCAGACCAAAAGTCAGTTTTTCAGTGAAAACTTCTCCTGCACTGACTAGGTTAGTTGTAATATTATTAACTCCTGTAGGAGTCACATATCTTTTTATAGTAGTTTCACTATTTTAAATGTATATACTGTGATTTTTTTTTAAGTGTCTGTTTCGTCTGCTAGCATATAAGCTCCACAAAGGCAGGAACTATATCTGTCCTGTCCACCAGGACAGCAAGTCCTCAGCAAACCATACATAAATATTTGCTTCACAAATATTTGTTGAGTAAGTCATGTAACCCAGAAAAATTCCTAGGACATAGTAAGCACTCAATGAATTGTTATTGAAAAGAATTATGTTCTCTCGTATCTCTTCTTAACACTAGTTATTATATTTTTAAAAAATCAATACCAACCTAATTAAAGAAGAAACCTCATTGCAATTTGATTATTTTGTTAATTACAGTGAGATCAGCCTGTTTTCATGCTTACTGTTTCATGTTTATTATTATGTTTAATACATGTAAAGGAATTCTATATTCTAGTTCTTTGCCCGTCTTTCTGTTAGGATAATTAATGGTATCTATGTTCCACCATAGACGAAAACATGAGGTCCAGTCTGGATTGCAGCTTAGGTTACTGTGTTTTTGCTGCCTCTCATAGCAACTCAGATGGGAAAAGTACCCTCCCATTCATGCAACTGTTATAAAAATTACAAACTTTGCTGCTAACAGCAACTGATCGCTTTTCAAGAAACAACTCCTTTAGTTCTATTCTCTTCTCTCCTTAGAGCTCAGGAACAATCCCTCTTTCTGTCTTTGTCACAATAATTTTTAGTGTCTGAAATGATGCTAGTTATTGATTTGTTTTCTTGTTTATTATTTCTATATTCTTTCTTCACAATCCCCATCAGCCCCTGCTGCCCCAATAAGAAATTGTTTTGAAGGCAGGGACTCTCTTGTTCACTGATGATTCTTCAGCTTAAACATAGAAAATGATGCTAGTTATTGATTTGTTTTCTTGTTTATTATTTCTATATTCTTTCTTCACAATCCCCATCAGCCCCTGCTGCCCCAATAAGAAGAAATTGTTTTGAAGGCAGGGACTCTCTTGTTCACTGATGATTCTTCAGCTTAAACATAGTAGGTACTCAATAGTTTTCCACTGACTAATTAAGCAGCTGTCCTGTCCAGAGAACATTCCAAGTTACAGGCATCAGGCTGTTTAAAAAAATTATCCATATCTTCCAGCACTGACAGTTTTGATGATTCAAATTTGTGCTCCTTGTTCATTTCTTCCAGTAGGATGAGTTTTCCCAGGATGGTTCTCAGTTTTTCAGGCAAACAGAGCCTATCCGGATATTAGCCTCAGGTGAGCACAGGCTTATTCTGATCCTGGGAGGCATTACAGGAGAGTGGCATGGCTGTGCCTCCCAGGATGTGGCTAAATACCCAGATTCTAGATGAGAACACTGGAGTTAGATATATCTTCACCCAGTGTCAGATGTATAACCTTGGGCAATCTATATAGACTCCTAGGGCCTACTTTTCCCCAACTACTAAATGGGCTAACAAGAGTGCCTGCCTTGTGTAGTTAGTGTGTGGATTAATAGAGGTAATATATGTAAAGCACTTAGAGCAATGCCTGACAGAAAGCAAGTGCTTGATAGATGTTGTTATTATTACATTTGTGTGAGTTCCTAGCTACAGTTACGTGTCGATCTCTCTCCCTTGAGGTTAATAAGGAATCTGTACATAGAAAGGTGGTGGCAGAGGTAGACCTGGCTTGCTTGCAAATTATTGCTCAGGAATTATTTTTTTTCTAAAGCTCTTTTATGTAAAATGCCACACAGCTTTAATTTTCATTTTTTTTTCTGCAAATGTCGGTGATGGGAGTAGGTATTATCCTATTTCATTGAAAAGTCTGAGGCATAGAAAGGTTAAATGATTTGCTCAAGGACATAACAAATGAATGGTGACTGGGAGATAGAAATTATATGCCTTCTAGTCCACTGCTCCAGACCAGGCTCATTCTATTTAGATGTTATGTTCTCACTTAATATTATAGATCCAAATGACCTGGACTCATCTCATATTTTCTGTGTCATAGCAGTATGCAGATGGTGAATGTAAAATGAAGGTTACAAGTCAAATGTTGTATCACAGACAGAAAGACTATAAAATTGAAACATGATCCTTTATATTATTCCACTTTTATTTGAAGCCTATTCTTTCTCTTTACTCACTTGAAAATACTATTTATTTGCTTTGTGGAGAATGCATGTCCTAGTTTAAAATTATTTCTGTCAATTGCAAAATAAAGTTATCAACTATATAAAATAAAAAAAGATCACCTTGGCAACTTCAGAAATAATAAACTATGCTATTATAAGAGGTAAATTTTTACACTAGCAGCAATTTATAATAAACACTAAATCCATATTTATTGCATGAAAAGTAAATTGGACCACATTTATACCCACTATTTTTAAAGCCACATACTATATTAGAGGAGAAAGCTGTAATACATAATGGAAATACACAAACAGAGAAATATTTCCTAGAGCTGTTTTAGTGACTGAGACTAAGATAAGCTTCTGTTATTAAAATTACATATCGGTATTTCACGAATTGAAAGTTGGAGTAGAGGCTTAGAGAAAATGGCACTGTAGTTTCACCCAGTGCTATGAAGTAGAATTAATTAGCTTGGAGGTGGGAAGATGGGACAGACCAGAGCATCTGGCTGAAGAACCAAGGCAGAGCACCTGGAAACAGATGTGAAAAGTGTCAAGGGTGACAATTCTAACAGTGTGGGAAGGGCAGGGATCCTGGCATCACCAGCAGCCATGAAGAACAGCAGATGAACAATGTGAATAATAGGATGACAGTATTTCAGAATCACCTGGTGGCAGTTGTGCAAGTAGGCACCAGTGTGAAGGAGCACTCGGGCTGAAAGCCTGGGTCACTTGAGTGGAAGTAAGAGGGCATAGCCTGCGGGACTGCTAAGTGCGCACGAGGCACAAACTTGTGGTCTCTCTCTAATCTGGAAGAGGAAGGGAATATTGAGAAGGAAAAATATCAAACAAGAAAAAACGAAGTTCAGCTTGTAACATAAGAGACCCCAACCTAGTAAAGCCTTGAGCAATTTCAGTTCATATGGTTTTGGGGGTAAAATACCCAATAATTCCCTTAATAGGAAGAATACCGCAAAGTTCTGTGACTTACTGAATGCCCATTCTACGTCAAATGCTTCTTATCTCATGCAATTCTTAGAAAAACTCTGCCAGGAAACATTATTATGTCCATTGTAGAGTTGAGGAAACTGAGTTCTAAAGACACTAAATGAATCCCCATTTTCCCCAGTGGAGGTGTCAGTATTACAGCAGTGTTCGTGAACTTTCTTCCAGCCTCTGCTAACTGTGCAACTCAGGAGACAACGAGTCTCAGGAGTTTACAATCTAGATCTGGTTTTAAAAGCAATACAGCCAATTTGAAAAGGCATCATTTTCTGGAATACTGACTGTTAATTTGTCTTAAATATTTTTTACTGAGAGCGTAAGCATTGCTTTGCTTGTATCTCTCCTTCTTCTAGAGATATAAATTGCTTGGAAAATTCCTCTGCTGCCAGTTAAGAAACTTTGTATAGCAAGCAAAATAAGAACTGATATACACTGACTTACACAGAAAACAGAATTATTTGTTCAGGTATTGGAATAGTTGCTGGGTAGGTCTGGAGCTTTAGGAAAAGTTTGATTCAAAGAATTAGTGATGTCACCAGAGCCCAAATTTTTACTTTGTGCACATCTCCTAACTGTCTTCCTTAGTGTAATCAAGAATGTGCTACCCTTGACTTAGAATTGGGCAATGGGAGCCATCCCTAAAGCTAGAATGGGCCCCACTAGGCCATGAACACTGAGATTAAAGTAGTGTGGGGTTCTCCTAGATGGAGGGTAGGGTTAGTTACTAGATGGCGAACATCTGGTTGCTGGGCAGTAAACACCAAGCATCCCAATAAGAGAGAGAAGCACAGGAGTTGTGCAGTGAAATTGTGAACTGCAAATTCAGGGGCAGGATACAAAATAAATGCCCCCAAATCAGTAGCATTTATATACGCAAATAATGAATCAACAGAAAGAGAAATAAAGAAAGTAAGCCCATTTGCAATTGTCACACACAAAAAATAAGATACCCAGGGATCAATTTAACCAAGGAGGTGAAAGACCTGTACAATGAGAACTAAAAACAACTTCTGAAAGACAAAAATGATGGAAAGATATTCTATGCTCTTGGTTTGGAAGAATTAACATTGTGAAAATGTCTATACTACTAAAACAGTCTACAGATTCAATGCAATCCCCATCAAAATACCAATGGCATTCTACACAGAAATGGAAAAAAAAACAATCTTACCTTTCATATGGAAAAACAAAAGACCCCAAAGAGCCAAAGCAATCCTGAGCAAAAAAAATAAAGCCAGAGGCATAACACTACCTGACTTCAAATTATACTGCAAAGCTACTGTAACCAAAACAGCATGGTACTGGTATAAAAATAGACATTTAAGCCAGTGGAGTAGAATTGAGAACCCAGAAATTACCCCTCAGGCTTATAGCCATCTGATATTAGACAAAGGCAACAAAAATCTACATTGGGGAAAAGGCTGCCTCTTCAACAAGTGGTGCCAGGAAAACTGAATATCCATATGCAGAAGAATGAAACTAGATATGCATCTCTCACCATACACTAAAATCAACTCAAAATGGATTAAAGACTTAAGTATGATACCTGAAACTGTAAAATGACTAAGGGAAAATATAAGTGAAACACTTCAGGGACTAGGTCTGGGCACAGGCTTTATGAACATGAACCTTGCAAGCACAAGCAGCAAAAGAAAAAATAAACAAATGGGACTATATCAAACTAAAAAGCTTCTGCACAGCAAAAGAGACAAGAGACTGAAACAACAACCTACAGAGTGGGAGAAAATTTTTGCTAACTATGCATCTGACAAGGGATTAATATTCAGAATATACATAGAACTCAAGCAATTATACAGTAAAAAATAAAAATAAAAATAACCCACCCCAAAAATGGGCAAAAGAGCTGAATAGATATTTTTCAAAGGAAGACATACAAATGGCCAACAGATACATGACAAAATGCTCAACTTCACTAGTCATCAGAGAAATGCAAATTAAAACTACATTGAGATACCACCTTACACAAGTTAGACTGGCTATAATCAAAATGATGGTGAATAACAAATGCTGGCGAGGGTGAGGAGAGAAGGGAACACTATTGCACTGTTGGTGGGACTGTAAATTAGTACAACCACTATGGAAAACAGTATGGAGGTTTCTTAGACAACTACAGATAGATCTTCCATACGATCCAGTAATCCCACTTCGGGTATATACCCAGAGGAATGGAAATCATCATGTTGAAGGGATACCTGCACTCCCACATTCATCTCAGCTCTGTTTACAGTAGCCAGGACATGGAATCAGCTCTGTTTACAGTAGCCAGGACATGGAACTGACCTAAACGTCCATGGATGGATGATTGGATAAGGAAACTGTGGTATATATACACCATAGAATACTACTCTGCCATAAAAAAGAATGTAATATTCCCATTTGCAACAACATGGATGAACGTGGAGAAACTTATGTTGAGTGAAATAAACAAAGCACAGATGGACAAATACTGCATGTGCTCACTCACATGTGGGAGCTAAGAGAGAAAGAAGGAAGGAAAGAAAGACCACAGTAGTGCCTTGGTCTTGCAAAGAGAGAGAACATTCCTTAGGTCACAAACAGGGGGGAGAGGAGGTGGGAGAGAGGTTGGGGATAATTGGGTGGGGGACACAGGGTACAAATGTAATTTCTGGTAGTGTGTATGCTGCCAGTATGAATTTGGCCCTCACATTGTGGGCACTACGGGTGACAATTAGCTTTGTACCTCATGAATATTCATAATAAAAGTTAATAAATAAAATAAAATAAATTTAAAAAGAATAGAAAGACTTCAAATAAACAACTTAACATTAACTCTCAAAGAACTAGAAAAATAAGAATAATCTAATCCCAAAACTAGTAGACAGAAAGAAATAATTAAGATCAGAGCAGAACTAAATGAAATAGAGATCAAAAGAATGATGCACAAAATCAATGAAACAAAAAGTTTTTTTTTTTGAGAGGATAAACAAAATAGACAAGCCATTGCCAGACTAACTAAAAAAAGAAGAGAGAAGACCCAAATAACAAAAAGCGGAAATGAAAACAGAGACATTACAATTGATACCACAGAAATACAAAGAATCATTAAAGACTTGTGAACAACTATACTCCAACAGATTTGAAAACCTGGAGGAAATGGTTAAATTTCTGGACACATGTAAACTTCGAAGACTGAATCAAGAAGAAATACGAAGCCTGAACAGACCAATAACACACAATGAGGTTGACATAGTAGTCAGCAGTCTCCCAACGAAGAAAAGCCCAGGACCAGATGCCTTCACTGTTGAATTCTACCAAACTGCTAAAGAAGAATTAACGTCAACCCTTCTCAAACTATTCCAAAAAACAGAAATACATGCCATTCTCCCAAATTCATTCTACGAGGCCAGCATCACCCTGATACCAAAATAAGACAAAGACACAACAAAAAAAGAGAGCTACCGGCCAATATCCTTGATGAACATGGATGCAAAAATCATCAAAAGATATTAGCAAACAGAATACAACAGCATATCAAAAATATTACACCCCAATGTCAAGTGGGATGCACCCCTGGGATGTAAGGATGGTTCAACATATGCAAATCAATAATTGTGTTACATCACATCAACAAAAGCAAGGAAAAAAAAACCATATGATTATCTCAATAGATGCAAAAAAGCATTTGTCAAAATTCAGCATCACTTCATGATGAAGACCCTCAACAAATTAGGTATAGAAGGAAAATAACTCAATGCAATAAAAACTATATATGACAAACCCACCACCAACATCATCCTGAAAGGGGAAAACTGAAAGCTTTTCCTTTAAGAACAGGAAAAACACAAGGATGCCCATTCTCACGACTCCTATTCAACATAGTGTTGGATGTTTAAGCCAGAGCAATCAGGAAAGAGAAAGAAATAAAGAGCATCCAGATTGGAAAAGATGAAGTCAAACTGTCCCTGCTAGCAGATGACATGATGCTGTATGTAGTAAAAAACCCATAAACTCTACCATAAAACTCCTAGAGCTCATAAACAAATTCAGTAAAGTTGCAGGATACAAAATCGATACACAAAAATCAGTAACATTCTTATACACTAACAATGAAGAAGTCAAAAAAGAAATCAAGAAAGCAAGCCCATTTACAATAACTATCAAAAGAATAAAATATGTAGGAATAAATTTAACTAAAGAGGTGAAAGTTCCCTACAATGAGAACTTCAAAACTCTGCTGAAAGAAATTAAAGAGGACACCAAAAGATGGAAAGACATTCCTTTTTCATGGATTGGAAGAATTAACATTGTAAAAATGTTCATACTACCCAAAGTGATCTACAGATTCAGTGCAATCCCTATCAAAATACCAATGACATTCTTCACAGAAATAGGAAAAACAATCTTAAAATTCATATGGAACAATAAATTGCCCCGAATAGCCAAAGCAATCCTGGGCATAAATAAATAAATAAAACCAGAGGCATTACACTACCTGACTTCAAACTATTCCACAAAGTTACAGTAACCAAAATAACTTGATATAGGCATAAAAACAGACACATGGACTAATGCAACAGAATAGAGAAACCAGAAATCAACCCAGGTACTTACAGCCAACAGATCTTTGACAATTCCACCAAGAATTTACACTGGGGAAAGGACAGTCTCTTCAATAAATGGAGCTGGGAACACTGGGTATCCATGTGTAGAAGAATGAAACTAGACTCGTACCTCTTGCCATATACCAAAATCAACTCAAAATAGATTAAAGACCCAAAACTATAAAACTTTTAGAAGAAAACACAGGGGAAGCACTTCAGAAGCATAGCGGAAACACTTCAGGATGTAGGACTGGACAAAACTGTGAATAAGACCCTGAAACACAAGCAACAAAAGAAAAAATCAATAAATGGGATTATATAAATCTAAAAAGCTTCTGCACAGCAAAGGGAACAATCAATAGAGTGAAAAGGCAACCTACAGAATGGGGGGAAATATTTACAAACTATACATCTGACAATGGATTAATATCCAGAATGTACAAGGAACTCAAACAACTTCACTTTAAAAAGACAGATAATCCCATTAAAAAATAGGCATAGGAGCTGAATAGATACTTTTCAAAGGAAGATGTACAACTGGCTAACAGGTACACGAAAAAATGCTCAGCATCACTAGTCAGTAGGAAAACACAAATCAAAATCACATTGAGATATCATCTAACACCAGTTAGACTGGCTATAATAAAAGTGACTGAGGATAACAAATGCTGGCAAGGATGTGGGGAAAAGGGAACTCTTGCACACCACCGGTGAGACTGGAAATTAGTACAGCCATTATGGAAAACAGTATGGAGTTTTCTCAGACAACTAGAGATAGAGCTGTCATACAATCTAGCAATCCCACTTCTGGGTATATACACAGAAGAATGGAAATAATCAAGTCAAAAGGATACCTGCATTCCCACATTCATCACAGCTCTATTTACAATAGCCAAGATACGGAACCAACCTAAATGTCCATTGACAGATGACTGGATAAGGAAAATATGATATATATACACAATGGAATACTACTCAGCCATTAAAAAAATAATGAAATTCCACATTTGTAGCAACATGGATGAGCTTGGAGAAAATTATGTTAAGTGAAATAAGCCAGGCACAGAAAGAGAAATACTGTATGTCCTCACTTGTAAGTAGAAACTAAGAAAGAAAGTAGAAAGTAAGTAAGAAACAAACAAACAATAAAACGCTGAACTGTCAGGAGAGAACAGACCTGTGGTTACTAGAGGTGGGAAAGGGGGAGGGAGAGGGGGGTAGGGAGTTATTGGGTAAGGGGATACAACAAGTAATTATAATTTGTAATGATGAACATGCTAATAATATTGATTTGATCATCGTATACTGTACACAAATACTGATAGTGAACTCTGTACCCCATAAATATGTATAATCGAAAACAACAAAAATTAAAAAATTAAAATTAAAATTAAACATAATAATAAAAATAATATAAAGTAAGTCCTAGGCTGGCAAGTTAGTTCATTTAGTTAGAGCACAGCTGTGTAATGGGTAATAAGATCATGGGCTGAATCCCCATACTGGCCAGCTGGAAAAAAAAAAAAAAATAGAAAAGAAAAGTAAATCCTAAAAGATATATTACAACATAGTACCCTTTCCTATAAAGATAAAAAATTATATACATACATAAAATATATTTAGGAATATATATAATTACAATAAATCTATTAACAAGGCAAGAGAATGATAAAAACAATTTTTACCCAATGAAACCTTTGTTAAACAGCTAAAAATCTAAAACTAATATACAAGGGTAACTTAAAAAGTTTGTGAAAAAATAGAATTAAAAGACAATAGAAATCTTTCCATAAAGTTTTGGAAAATACTATTTTGTAACAAAAAATTAACATACATATTATATATATAATTTTAAAGAAAACTATTAAAAAGTCAAGGAAATGGTGAAAACAGAACTTTTTGTTTGGTTGGTTGTTTAAAAAATGCATGTGTGTATTTATAAGATTTATTTGTGCGTATTTCTGGGGTAGAGTGTATTGTTTTAATACATGTATATATATACTGCACAATGATTCACTTGGGGTAAAAAGCAATTTTGTATCCACTAGTTCACTACTTTCCTCCTTCCTCCCCTCTCCACGCCCCCTAGACCCACGCAGCCTCTAGTAACTTATTCTACTCTACTTCTATGAGAACCACTTTTTCTTTTTTATCCCCATAGGGGTGAAATCATGCATTATTAGTCTTTCTATGGCTAACTTACTTCACTTAACACAATGGTCTCCAGTTTCATCCATGCCGCAATAGCTGAGTAGTATTCTATTGTGTACATGTACCACAGATTTTTTATCTGTTCGTCTGCTGGTGGGCATTTAGGTTGATTCCATCTCTTGGCTATTGTGAATAGTGTTGCAATGAACATGGCAGTGGAGGTGTCTCTTTGATATATTGATTTCATTTCCTTTGGGTATATACCCCAGTAATGGGATTACAGAGTCATAAGATAGTTCAGTTTTTAGTTTACTGAGGAAACTCCATAGTATTTTCCACAATGGTTGTACCGGTTTACATTACCACCAACAATGTAGGTGTATTCTCTTTTCTCCACGACTTCATCAGCATTTGTTATTTTCTGTCATTGATAATAGCCATTCTAACTGGAGTCAGGTGATATCTCATTGTGGTTTTAATTTGCGTTTCCCTGATGATTAGTGATGTTGAGCAATTTTTCTTGTGCTTGTTGGCCATTTGTATGTCTTGCTTTGAAAAATGTCTGTTAAGGTCCTTTGTCCATTTTTTAATTGGGTTATTTAGTTTTTTGCTCTTGAGCTGTTTGAGTTCCATATATATTCTGGATATTAGCCACTTGTCTGATTGTAGTTTGCAAAATCTTTCTCCTATTCTGTAAGTTGTCTCTACTTTATTGATTGTGTCCCTTGCTGTGCAGAAGCTTTTTATTTTTATTTTTTAATTTTTTTATTTTATTTTTTATTTTTTTTGTCTTTTGTCTTTTTTCCGTGTCCGGCAACGGATCGCAACCCTCAGTGTTGCCCCCGTACTGGACCGGGGACCGGCAACGGGATCGCAAGCCTCGGCGCTGCTCCCGCGCCTCGCTCAGCCAGTGAGCGGGAGCCGGTCTGTATGTGGGATCCGAACCCTCGGACAGGAGCGCCACCGCGCTTCCCAAGCGGCGCACTATCCAGTGCGCCACCGGGCCGGCCCAGAAGCTTTTTATTTTTCATTGTATTTTATTTCTTATTTTGTTCAAAATATTTTAGCATTTACTTGTATGTATTTATCGAGCACAGTGTGTTGTTTCACTACATGCAAATACTGACACTCTACTTCTATGAGAACCACTTTTTTTTTAGATTCCACATTAGTGATATCATGTGGTATTTGTCTTTTTATGCCTGACTTACTTCACTTAATGTGATGATTTCCAGTTCCATCCATGTTGCTGCAAATGATAGGGTATCATTTAGTTTATAGCTGAGTAGTATTCCATTGTGTATGTATACCAAAGGTTTTTTATCCATTTATCTGTTGATGGGCGTTTATGTTGATTCCATCTCTTGGCTATTGTGATTAGTGCCAGAATGAACATGGGAGTGCAGGTGTCTTTTTGATATACTGATTGCATTTCCTTTGAAATTTCTCAGTAGATCGCATTTCCCAGTAATGAGATAGTTGGGTCATAGGATAGATCTATTTTTAGTTCTCTGAGGAACCTCCACATTGTTTTCCACAATGACTGTACCAATTTACACTCCCACCAGCAATGTAGGA
>NW_007729310.1:0-2649 GCF_000696425.1 Galeopterus variegatus
GTATCTTTTTTTTGATGTTTATTCATTTTGGCAGGGGGTTTCACAGTGCCCAGGTTTGACCATATTGGCTCAGTTGGCCTCTAGTGACTTGTGTATGTGGTTGCCTCGAGTCTTGGGCCTCTCCGGGGAGGCTCCTCTCTGGTCAGTCTGGACTCTGCTGGTCTGCTGGATCCCGCTGTGTTGACCCCACAGGTTGTGTGTTTTCTGCCGAGTCTGCATACTAGGTGGGGGTGTTGGATCTTACCGGGCAGCCGGCAAGGTGTGTTTTTTTTCCTGCTGAGTCTCCGCCTCCATAACCGGACACCTCCCCTCTCTGAGCTGGGGTGTGTCTACTGCAACCCTGTCTGTCAGCCGTGTCCTCAAGCTCCCGCTCAGCTCAGCCCCACCCAGGAATACTTTCAGGTTTCTCCTGGACGCAGTCTACCCATCGCTCTGGGTGGTTTTGTAGCACTGAGTGGGGGTTTCTCAGTGTGAGCTCCTCGGAGGAGGAGCCCGCAGCAAACAGTTCCTCTTTGAATCCCCCCGGCGTGGATTGACTCCCGCGCCCGCCTGAATTCAGCTCTCTGGCAGGCTCAAGTAAGCCCGGGAGCATTCCAACCACACTTTTCCTAACCAAAAATCAGCTAGGCGTTTTTCTGAACTGGTGGCCGCAGAGGTGGTATCTGCCTCCCGGCAACAGGTTTACTGGGGGCAGAGCCCTGGGTGTGGTGGAGTAACAATTGGCCTGGCCCACTTTTCCCTGTCTCCCGACGCTGACCAGGGGCTCCCCCCATCACCAGCCCCACCATAGAACCATGGAGGGAGTGGGATGGGAGGCCGGCCTGCAGGCCCTGGAAGGCCCCGCGCCGGGTCAAGCAAGTGGCAGGGCTCAGTGAGGAGCTGAGCCAGGTGGGGGAGGCAGACCTGGCTGAACCAGCCGGCTCCGCCCCCACCCGAGAAAATGGAGGTAGCCCTGGGGTCAGTGGCTGGTCTGGTGTGGCAGGCGGAAGCCGGACAGGGGTCTGCCTCATAAGCAGGGCTGGGCTGTAGGTCACTCACAGAGCTGGACAGTCCGGGCGGCTCTCTCTCCGTTTCCGCGTTGGCGTGGACCCCGTCTTTGGTCTCTGGTCTCTGCTGCCTGGGGCTGCTTACTCGGTTGGCGGCGTGGCTCGGGCGCTCTCAGGAATCTTCTTTTGTGTCGGCCCTAAACTTTGCGTCTGTAGTTGCTTTTTTTTATAGTTGTAGTTTAGTTGTTGAAAGACTTATTCATTTTTTGTTGCTCTTGGAAATGCAGATAGCACTCTGGCAGCTCAGCGCACGCTTCTCAGGCTCACGCTGTTTTCTGGCGCCCTCTCTCCATACCCGTCGCCATCTGGGAACTGTAAAGGATAGGTATGAGCAGGGGATGGAAGGATGGTTATGTAGGTCAACTAAGTCTTCAACTTCCAAACTAGAAGTCCATAGATAATATCCAAAGGCGGGCGTGCCGGCGGTGGTGGTGAGTGTGCGGCTCTCCTCTTTTTAAAAAAGCCCTCAGAACCACACTCCTGACCACTATTTTTAATCCATTCAACTGCACGGTCCTACAATCCAATCACCTCTTCAAGGCTCTACCTTTTGATTACCATAGTAGGATTTACCACCCTCTTAACAGTCCCAGTGGGGGCTAAGTTTCTAATACATAAAACTTGAGAGACACAATTCAAGTTTCAGTGAGTTTTGGGGGGACATAATTCAACCCACTACATTCTGCCCCTGGTCCCCCCAAACTCATGTCCTTTTCACATGTAAATACATTAATTTCATCCCCAAAGTCTTAACTTGTTTCAACTCAAGGGTCCAAAGTTCAAAGTCCCATCTGTGAAATCAATACAAGTTATCTACTTCCAAGATACAATAGTGGGACAAACATAAGGTCCATATTCCCATTCCAAAAGGGAGAAATAGGCCAAAAGAATGGAGAAACAGGTCCCAAACAAATCTGAAACCCAGCAGGGCATGTATTAATCTCAAAGCTGGTGAATCTTGTAACTTGACTCCACCTTTGACCTCCTCTGCACACTGGCGTGGAGGTTGGGTTCCCAAGTCCTCTGACAGTCCTTTCCTGGTCTCAGGTGATGCTTTAGCTCTCACATGCTGGTGTTGCACCCTGCTAGCTCCATAGGTCTGGGGTCTCCATGGTGGACCCACTCTCATGGCTCTACTAGACATGGTGCTCTTGGGGTTTCTCTGCTGTAACTCTAACCCCATGTTTCCACTCGGCATTGCTCTAGCAAAGGTTGTCTCCTTAGCTATATATCCAAATTTATCATTTACAAGTCATGTTTTCCACCTGACTGTAGGATACAATTTTGATAAGCATTTGCAAGTATATAACAAGAATCTCCATTTCTCCCATTTCCAATAATATATGTCTCACTTCTTTCTCAGCACTCACCATTGGCATTCTTAAAGTCAAAATTTCTACCAACAGTCTGTTCATGGTGCTTACAATTTCTTTACAGCATACTTACACTCTCCCTTGGAAACTGCATCTGACTACTATGAACAAGCCCATTTGAGCCTGCTAGAGAATGAGACCATGTGGAAGAGAGATGAATTGCTTAACCGAGGCCATTCCAGACTACCTGGCTCACAGCAAATCCACAAGCTGACTGTGGATGCATGGGC
>NW_007729310.1:3221-4752 GCF_000696425.1 Galeopterus variegatus
AAACGTGTAAATTGCCTGTATTTCTCTTTCACAAAGCATGGATGTGGTCGTTTTTTGATAAATCTCTTAATGCTTTTATAGATTGCAACATTACAGATTCCTTCTCAGAAATGCTTAGCAATGTGGGATCCCAGCTGATTTTCACACTCAGGTCGTTGTTGCCTAGGAGAGGACATGATAAGGTAAGTTTCACATGAGAAAAGTCTTTCCTGATAAGGCTTTTCTAAAAATTCTTCAACCCCAGAATCAAAGAGCAAAACCAGAATGTAGTATCTTACACATGTTACCAACATCTGTACTTTCTTCTACCCACTTGTGTATATGAAGTGTCAACTCTGGCTCCTCTCTGGCTGGAACACCCTTCATGAGACCATCCGGTGGAGTAGGAATGAAGCTCCTTTGGTTCTAATTTTAAGGCAGACCAATTAAAATGTCTGAGTCACCCAGACTGTTCATGGGGAGCATCTATGCATTCATAAATTATGGAATGGGCTGTAAAGGCTCTGAAAACTCCCTGGCAGATGTTTTAGTATCTTTCTAGATAAGAAATGAATCCAGATTCTTCATCTTTTCAATTATTATCACTGCTCATTATTATTCAAGTTACCTAGCATGATTCATGTCTAGAGATCAAGAGAGCAGAAGGATTTTAAGGGCAAACTATGAAAATGAGAGTAAAAGAAAAAAGGGACAAGGGCAGGGACCAAGCATCGAGGATCAGTGAGTTCTGTCTTCCAATGATAGCTATTTTTTATTTGCTGGTAAATTGAGAGCCAAACATTTACTTGTGACATTAGCAAACATTTGCTTGTGAAGATCTGGTAAAAGACTAAATTATGACCTATTTTGGTATGATCAGAGCCTCAAGACTAAGGGATAATATGCTATAGAGGACATTTAAGATTTGAACAACCAGTGGCTAGGGGAAGAATGGGGACAAGTTCTGCGACAAAGGGGCTGAAAGATTACAAAAGAGTAAGTAATATTTTCCTTATGTGATAGTTCAGACTATTGTTCAGGAAATATTTGCACCTCCAATTATGGGCAGAGCATGTCTCCTTACCTCTTTTCATGTTGAGCTTGGCTAGAAAACTTTCTTGAATCTACGGGATGTAAGCGAACATGATGCAGGCAAAGGCTTGAAATGTGCTCACGGGTTTGGGTTTACCCTCTCTCGTTTCTGCTGTAGCCAAGTGAAGAATATGCCTGTCTCATNGGGGGGGATCTTATGCCAGTTCTCATTTACAAGGAATCCTCCATTCAGATCCTCTTCTTTTCTCCAGCTATCCAGTGCCATTAATGTGTCCCCTTTAGGTAAGGGGCTTGACAGAACCTTTAAAAACTCACATATTGATCTGGCAACGCATTCTGGAATGTATTATGGTACTCTATTTAAAACTTCAATTTAATACCCAGCTACACTTAATTTGATTAATGCCTGTCTCCTCCACTAGACTGTAGTTCTGTGAGGCACGAGCTCTTCTTGCTCATGTCTCTAACATCAGCACCAAGGACAGTGCCAGATGCACAC
>NW_007729310.1:6709-9649 GCF_000696425.1 Galeopterus variegatus
GGAAATATTTGCACCTCCAATTATGGGCAGAGCATGTCTCCTTACCTCTTTTCATGTTGAGTTTGGCTAGAAAACTTTCTTGAATCTACGGGATGTAAGCGAACATGATGCAGGCAAAGGCTTGAAATGTGCTCACGGGTTTGGGTTTACCCTCTCTCGTTTCTGCTGTAGCCAAGTGAAGAATATGCCTGTCTCATCCCCTGGCCCAAGGAAGAAGAAATACTTGTGCAGCTGACGTAGACCCACCACAGCTTGGAGCTGGACTTAGTCAAGCTTATCTTAGATCAGCTGAGTTACAGATGGGTGAGAATAAAGAATTGCTTTTTTATCCACTGAGTTTTGGAGTGGCGTTGCATAATGGAGAATTTGGCTGGTCTTTGTTCTGCATTTCTTGGAGGAAGCTTCTAAATTCCTGGAATTTCCTGAGTGATAAGAGTGTCTTTGTTGTTCATGGTGGGTCCCTTGGACCACAGGTAGGTTTATGTGAATGAGATGACTCAAGAGGGGAGCTGGCTAAGCCAGAAAGCTCAACCATGTAATTAGAGAGTTGGGGCTTTGATGATATCAGCCAGACCTCCTGGAAGTGAGGGAAATGTCTGAAAACTGAGTGTAATCACATGACCAATGATTCAATCAATTATGCCTATATAATGAAATTTCAATAAAAACTCTGGACACCAAAGCTCTGGTAAGCTTCTCTGACTGGTGATATACATCAGTGTGCTGGGAAAGTAATAACACATCTTGAGGACACAGAAGTTTTATGCTTGGGACTCCAAACTCTCTCCACTCCCCCAAGCCATGGTAACCACAGATCTGTTTATCTTTATGGTTTTGCCTTTTCCAGAATGTCATATAAATGGAATCATATAGTAGGTAGCCTTTTCAGATTGGGTTCATAAGCTCAGAAATATGCATTTAATCCATACGTATTTTTTGCCTGTCTTTATAGCTTATTCCTTTCTATCACCGAATAATATTCC
The DNA here is from genome assembly GCF_000696425.1 of Galeopterus variegatus. Classification (NCBI taxonomy): domain Eukaryota; kingdom Metazoa; phylum Chordata; class Mammalia; order Dermoptera; family Cynocephalidae; genus Galeopterus; species Galeopterus variegatus. The sequence continues at coordinate 7,693 of NW_007729310.1, forward strand.
ATGGTATAAATTTACTTAAGTTTGTTTATCCATTCACCTGTTGAAGGACATTTTGGTTGCTTTCAGTTTTCAGCGATTATGAGTAAAGCTACTATAAACACTCATATGCAGGTTTTTGGGTAGACATAAGTTTTGAAATCAATTCGATAAATAACTAGGAGTATGATTTCTGGATTGTATGGTAAGACTTTGTTTAGCTTTGCAGAAAAATCTGCCAAACTGTCTTTTTCCATTGAATTGCTTTTGCTCCTTTATTAAAGATCAGTTGATTAAATTTGTGTGAGTCCACTTTTGGGCTTTCTATTTTGTTCCTTTGATCTATGTGTCTCTTCTTTTACCAATACCATGCTGTCTTGATTGCTACAGCTTTATAGTAAGTTCAGGTAGTTTCATCCTCCAACTTTGTTCTTCTTTAGTATTGTGGTATCTATTCTGGGTCCTTTGTTTTTCTCTATAAGCTGTAGAACCAGCCTGTCAATATACACAAAATACATTGCTGGAATTTTGATTGGGGTTGTGTTGGATCTATACATCAAGTCAGGTATAATCAAGAGTTGAAATCTTAACTATATTGAATCTTCCAATTCATGAACATGAAATATCTCTTCATTTATTCAGGTCTTCTTTAATTTCTTTCATCAGAATTTTATAGTGTTCTGCACATAAATCCTGTAAGTATTTTGTTAAATTTATACCTAAGTATTTTATTTTTGAAATGCTATTGTAAATGATACTGGTTTTTTAATATCAAATTCCAATTGTTCATTGCTGATATGTAGGAAAGCAATTGATTTTTATATATCAACCTTGTATCTTACAACTTTGCTATAATGAGTTTTTTTGTTGTTGATTCTTTGGGATTTTCTAAATAGATAGTCATGTCACATACAAAGAAGATTTTGTTTCTGAATTCCCAATCTGTATAGATTTTATTTCCGTTTTTTTTTTTTTTGCACTAGGTAGGACTTCCAGTACATGTTGAATAGGAGTGGCGAGAGGGGACATCCTTTCCTTGTTCCCCATCTTAGGGAAAAAGCATGTAGTTTCTCACTATGAGGTATGATGTTAGCTATAAATTTCTGTAGGTGTTCTTTATCAAATTGAAGCAGTTCTCCTCTATTCTTCATTTGTTTTTTATTTATATTTGCCTCTTCTTGTTTTTCAGCTTCTTGTTCTTTTAAGAAGGTAGCATTTCTTTGCTTTTCTTTTTAGGGGTTGTATCAATTAAGTTAGCTATATCACAAACCATCCATCCCCAAACTTATTAATTTAAAACAACAATCCTTTAAAACTTACGACTTTGTGGTCAGCAATTTGGACTGGGATTAGTCAGACGGTTTTCTCCCGGTCTCTCCTGGGATCATTCATTTGTCTCATTCAGCTGCAAAATGGGCTGAGAACTGGTTGATTTAGGATTTCTTTGGCTGGGACAGCATGTGTATATTCTTCATTCTTCATGTCTTTCTTCCTCCAGAAGTCTTTCCTGGGCTTATTCACATGGCAGTGACAGGGCAGGGAGAGAGAGAGAGAGAGAAAGTGCACAAGGACTGAACTGACAAGTCACCACTTGTCCTGCATTGTGTTGGCCAAAGCACATCACAAGGCCAGAAAAGGGAGAAGCAGCAGACTCCATTTCTTGTTGGGAGAAGCTGCAAGATCACATTGCAAAGGGCATAGATACAGCTGGGGAGGAAGAAATGGTGCCATTTTTGCAATCAAACCACCGTAAAGATATTAAATATATTTACCACAAAATTATTTGAGGATTGTTCTGGGCCGGCCCGGTGGCGCACTGCTACAGTGCGCCACTTGGGAGCACGGCGGCGCTCCTGCTGAGGGTTCGGATCCCACATACAGACCGGTTCCCGCTCACGGGCTGAATGAGGTGCAGGCGTGGCGCCGAGGGTTGCGATCCTGTTGCTGGTCCCGGTCCGGTACGGGCGCGACACTGAGGGTT